>NW_027315801.1:21588963-21891463 GCF_026437365.1 Eucyclogobius newberryi
ACACCCTGGACATGGCTTTATACTCTGAGAGCAGGATTGCCCTTAGTATATGCATAGGCATCAGACCATTGCAACCATTGACAGCAATATTATGTTAAGAGGTCTGTGATTGTGTTTTGGTCATGGATCTATTAAGGGGTCTTCACATTGTAAGATCATGCTATCATTTCCTGGTACTAATTTATTACCACCAGGCTTTTTTGTATGCCTTAGCACAGACAGAAATATTAAATTAAATTTATTTTTGTAATGCCAATATCATAACAGCGGTTGTCTTGGAGGGCGACAGTGAAAAACAGATTAAACAATGTTCATAGGGACTTGGCAATGTCCCTGGGTCCCCTGTCCTTAGACCCTCCTTCTCGGCCAGGAAAAACTACAAAACCTTCTTTGGGAAAAGTAGATATAAGGGCCAGTATACTTCTTAAGCTACTCTGGGGCAGGTACATTCAAGTCAGACCAGGAGCCTTTTGGTAACATATGTTGTAAAATATTTGTATTCACCTTTTTGTCTAAAAATTTGGTTCCGCCCCCTTTTGTACATTGGTAATTTATTATAACTCTCATAGTTAGCGTAATACATTATTAGTACATGATTACTACTCTTCTTGCATTACTTAACATTTCCATCATCACTTGAAGAAGAGATATGTCGGTGTAATCCCTCATTCGTCCAGGAGTGTTCCATTGTAGAAGAGAGCTTTTTTGTAATTCTTTGAATAGTTTTATATTTGCATCAGAACAAAAGTTCTGAGTTTTTTGTACATCACAGTTTTATGTGCATGGTTAAACATTACAGTGCTAAAAGGAGAGAGCTGAAGGGAGGGGTGGGAAGCATATGGATGTTTTGATTGTATTTATTTATTATTAACCAGGTAAGAACCCCATTGTTTACAAGGGTGACCTGGTGTTTGTCAGGGACACCCCAGCTTCTTATTCTTCTTAAAATGAAAAACAACATGCCATTGGGGGTCTTTTGTATATTCAGCCTGGATATTTTTGTCACTCGGGATTGAGTTGGACCTTGAAAGTACAGCTCTTAGATCTATAGGTTTGGGTCCATGGCATGGATGTATTATATTATCTGGATAGGGTACGCCCCCTCTGCCTCTGGCTCCAAATTGAGTAGTGGCCACTTCGCAGAATGCAGCCTTTTGGTCGGACCATTTCAAGAGTTCGGACTCTAAAATTACCAAACATGCTAAATTGTTTTTAGTCTAAAAATAAAATAGAAGGAATTTCACTCTTCATCTGTTTCTAAAATACTTAAAAAATACATTTTTAACCTTCCGGTGAACGGTGTACGCGCACCGAGCGCGCACGTGACCCTCATGAACGAGCCTCGGGAGAACATGTGTGGTCTGGAAGAAGAACTTTGAGGAATAAAGTCTGGCGGTAATGCAACATTTGGATGCCGACCGCCATAAAACAACAACAACAACAACAACAACAACAACAACATGTGACGGAAACTAAACACAAGCAGAAGAAAGAGACGAGACGAGACCACGATACACGTAAGTTGTTTGTATGTCATTCCTCACGTTTCACACATCGTTCCATATGAAGTGTAAAACAACAATTACACAGTTAACACAAGTTAACACAAGTTAACACGAGCTAACACGAGCTAACGTAAGCTAAAGTTTAGCTACACAAAGATGCAACAACACGTCATGATGGCTCGTGCTTCTGCAAATAAATAACAAATTATTTCTCTTACTAAATGTTCTAAGAGACAAGAGGTTAAGCACAGATCAAGGAAAACTAGAGAAAGAAGGGAAATAAAGTGATGTTTGTATTATGTGCTATAAAAAACTACCAATAATTCAAATATAACCTGCTGAAATGGGTCATATCTTACACATATAAATGTAAACGTATGTAAAAGTTTCAGTCCTGTACTTACAGGGGCTGAGACGACATTTGAGGTTTTATTACCCATTTAATAATGAAGTGTGCTGTGTTTAAACAGCAAAGCACACGCTTGTTTTCTATAGGAATGTCATGGATTTACTTCCATGGAATATGTAGAGATTTAGCAAACATGTCAGTTATGTTCTAACTTCTAAGGTTTAAACTTATGCATAAGTAAATTACTTTTGGTTCTAGCTTTAAAAATTAATGTGAAAAGAGGAACTTTTGTGTTACAGAGCGAAATGTAAATCTGTCAATAACATATTCCAGCTTTTCTCTGTTAAATGTGCAGAATATATCAATGTTCTAATGAGTATCTTTCTCATCTTCAGTGCTGACCAGTGAGTTTAGTCTGTCTGTGCTGTCCAGAGCTCTACAGGTCACTACAGGTCACTACAGGTCCTTACAGGTCACTGCAGGTCACTACAGGTCACTACAGACACAGAGTCATCTCAAGTAAACTGACGACTCCAAAGCAAAAGGTATTTTAATAATAACTTCTGCCTCGACTAAAAGTAAACAGTGTAGAATCAGTACTTTGAATTTATAAAATGTCTGTTTTGTTATGACCAAAAAAACTAAATGATAATTGTTCTTCAAAAGAGCCACTGCTGTGTCACATGTGTCTGTAAAGCAGCTTCAGGACAAACACGTGAAGTGTATGGTATATGACTTGTATAAATCTAATACATATGAAGTGTATGTTATATGACTTGTATAATCTAATACATATGAAGTGTATGTTATATGACTTGTATAATCTAAAACATGTGAAGTGTATGTTATATGACTTGTATAATCTAAACATGTGACATGTTCTGTTTGTCTCAGTCATACGATGGAGCTGAACGGAGGAGTTTACTGAAGTACAGAAGACTGCGTGCCATGGAAACAAAGTCTTGTTAAATACTGAGATATTCAGTATTTAATGCAATAATGTCACATTCATGTGCATATAACGGATGTAAAAAGAGTGTTTATTTTACCATTATTATTAGTATTATTTTGTCTTACGCTGTTTTTATTTTATCTTTATCTTTATTTTCCCCCTCCATTCCTTATTAAGGTATGAGAGGTTCTGTCTATAGGAGTTTTTGTTTATAAGAGTTCTTCTATTAAGATCGATCTATTAAGAGTGTTTTTTAAACTTCCTATAAGTTTTCTGTCCTTTTCCTCTGTATCTACTGTGTTGCAACAACAAAATTTCCTCATGTGTGGACAATAAAGGAATATCTTATCTTATTCAGTTTGTTCTATTTGACTTATACAGGTTGTTTTATCATTGTTAATATTTTTATGTTGCACTGAATCACCAAAGCAAGTTCCACTGTTTGTGAATTCTTTTCTTTGACAATGGCAATAAATTTTCTGATTCTATTAATGATGATAATAATAACAGTACACAAGGCACTCCCACATTGTAGCTTTAAAACTCATTGTAGCTTTAAAACTCATTGGAGCTTTAAAACTCAACTAAAACTGGCTAAAATCAATTTATCATTTGTAGTTATAATCAGATTTGCATTTATTGAACAAGTTCATTCATGTTCATTATTCTTATTAAATACATTAATAAACAAATGTGTTTTTTATTTATTAAATATTGACATGATACAAAAACGACACAAAAGGAAACTGAATATAATTAAATACTGCTTAACTCAATTATGTAACAGAATCGATGATTATATTTTATACTTCTTCTCATCTGATTAAAAAAAAAGCATATTGGCCAAATTATATTATGTAAATAAATAACTGAAAAGTTAATAACAAAATAAATACCCAAACCAAAAACTACAGAAAATGATGAGGACGTTATTCCACCTCTAAATGTAATTTATTGTCATTAAACCAGACTTTTTATCTTTTTATCCGTGTTGACTCTTCTCAGTCTTTCACGCTGCTGTGACGTGCGCGCTCCCGACGCCAAAGCCTCACGGCGATGACGTCACAAAAGTGGGAGGAGATATACCAGTATTCAGGAAGTAATGCGGAACTAAAAAACTTTTTTGGAACCATGCGTCAATGAGCAGCTCCATAGGTTTCAATGGCGGCCATGGGGGCTTGGTCCATGGTCGGACCATTGGGTTAACCACAGACTGCTCCCTCTGGTGGTCAAAGTTATGCTGTACTTTAATCACGAAATTAAACAGTCCTCACGCTGCAGCAAAAACATTTCTCACACACGCACTGTGACGTCACCTCTCACCCTGAATCCCCCTTTTGGTCCCACCTCCCGCACTACCTTACGCACAGTCACGCACGCGCCTACACACACATTTACGCACACACTGGCACCGCGATGGAGCAGCGCTGACGCGTGTTTCACTACAACCCCCTCACGCACGCGCACTACCTGCACTGCACCTCATGCATGCACCACTTGCACGCGCAGTCCTAGTGTGACGCTCGCGCGCACCCGCCCGTGCGTCCGTCCGTCACAGCAGCGCGGCTCCAGCGGCGGCAGAACGGCAGCATCAGCGGCAGAAGCGGTGGAATAAACGGCAATAACGGTCCCAAACCCGCAGCAAAGAGCGGGAAACAGGCACGAGATGAAGAGATTATGAAGGTAGGCTGTGGTTGAGTGCACGTGCACGTGCATGCGCGAGCGGCATGTGCTCGTGCCGTTTGTGATTGCTGTGTGTGAAGCGAGTGCGGAGTCAGCGCATTGTGACCGCTCACTGCCGCTACTGCCTTTGTCTCTCTGGCTCTGAGTAGCGGCAAGGAGGACCGGGTTAACGACCCGGGGGTAAGTCTCCTCCTGACTTAGAGAAGCACGGGTTAGACCAGGGACAGCTTTAGTCCTGTAGTGACTGAAGTCCTGGTTTGATCCAGGTGTGATCCAGGTTTAGTCCCGGGTCAGCCCTGCTGGAGCAGTGTACAGGGATGTGTAGTATCACTGAACCATATGTGGCCATAACAGGCTGTTATATTTGTCCCTCTCAGGTTTAGTCCTGTTTATTCCAGGTTTAGTCCTTTTCATTCCAGGTTAAGTCCTGGTTTAGCCCTGGTTTAGTCCTGGTTTAGTCCTTGGTTCTGTTCCAAGGGTCAGCATGTGCCAAGTCCTTGCAGCAGCAGAAGCAGCAGCAGCAGGCTACAAGCCTAATGTATATGTGAACAGACTTAGGCATGTATGTACACAGAATGTTGTCTATGGATTTGCATTCATGTTTGATTTTAGCTTCAGGATTATAGGTTCAGGAAGTCAAGGTTCAAGCCTGGTTCAGTTCAGGGTCAGGTGGGTCTGTGCAGAGTGATGCAGTTATGTGATGCAGTTTCTGTTGTTATAATATATGTACAATCACCTGTACATTCTGATAAGTCCTTATATCCTGATCTGGGCCGTGTTCAGACTTATAAAACCTGTGGTATAAGCTTGTTGAAGAGCATGCTGCATTCATAAACCCAAACATTTTCTTCAAAGGTGGCTGCTGCAGAGTTTAACATCTAGTTATGGATTGAAGAAAGTATGTTTCTGTTGATTCAGAGCTGGTTTAGGGTGCGTTCACACTTGCACAAGGACCACCTCAAAATTGGGACTAAAGTGGGACTGAATTCAGAAATCATGTGTGAACGCACCCTCAAAGTCCACTGTGCATTGTGAGTACGTACCCCAGAGTACCCTGGGTTGTTATAATCCGTCACAGTTTTGATTTGGTTTCATTCCTGTTTGAGTTCAGGTCTGTGTGAACGCCCTTGTGGTCCAATACAGGTTTAGACCTGGTTTTACTGTGGCTCAGATATTTAGTAGTAATCCTTACTTCACAAAATATTTATTTAGGAAACTTTTAACTCTTTTACTGGGATGGAAGTATAGAGTTACTTCACTATTCGTTTTACTTCTAAGTGCATTGTGAAGTACAATGCTATGATACTCGGCATTCACTGTTGGTTTGATCCTGGTTTGACTTTAGTCTGAGCTGATGTACAGGGATGTGTAGTAACTTAGTTTGGTCCTGCTCTTGTGCAGATTTAGTCCAGGTCTAGTCCAGGTTGTTTTGGGTTTAGTCCCAATTATCACTGAGAACTGTCTCTGCAGTTCAGTTTGTGTCTGCTGCAGTTGACAGCTCTTTTGTTACTGTCACTTTGGATCCTTTCTATGTTTTAATGAATGAGTGGACACAAAATGACAAATTCACTCATAGTGTTCTCCTTTTATAACATGGCCCAACGGTTCTACACCTGAACATATCCCGCCCTGCCGTCCAGCCCTATATGAATTTGAATCAACTCAGTAATAAATGACCCGGTACTCTTCAGTACAACAGTCGTTGTGAAGTTGTAGCAATGGTGGCAGTTGCATTAGATGGTGCTGTTGCTATAGCAATAGTTGTAGTTGTTGTAATGGTTTTGTTAGGGCTTTATTACTCTAAGCAGAACAAATGAGGACACTAACATAACATTGCTAGTAATATAGACGTTATTTAAGTAGACGTTTATAGCGTATGTATTATGGGTCAGCAGCAGAAGTTATTGTAATACTATTAGATTTTGAGTAGGGCTGGACGATGTGGTGATTAAAACATTGTGGTCTTATCCTTGTGACAATCTGCAGAAAGTTTGGTGGTATCATCATTCTATGTGCTGTCGTGACACATATTCATGTGCAATTACTGTCGTGATCACATGCAATGGTATTTATGTATTTATTTATTTATTTATTTGTCTGGGAGTTTTTTATTTATTTATAGGAGATCTTCTACTGAAAGTGTTTTTCAGACTTCCTATAAGTGATCTGTTCTTCTGTATCTACCTGCGTTGCACCAATGAAATTTCCCCATGTGGGACAATAAAGGAATATCTTATCTTATCTTATCTTATCTTATCTTATTAACAGGTTTTTGCAGCTCTTTGCTCAAAAACAAAACAAAACACTTTCCCTCCACCCACTCTATAGTGAGTGAGTGACAGGTGGATTTCACCCATGACAGAGATGAGTGAACTTTCAGGCTCAGCAGATATCTTTAGTTTGCCTTTAATGACTGTATGAATGGGCCTACACTTAGAGAAAATCTTGAGCTATAGAAAATTGTGATATGTGATATTGTGAAAATCCATACAATACTTCTCCCACCGTTACTTTGGAGTCCTGGGTGATTTGGGCTGTGTGCTACTGCTCCCGACCCGGGTCAAAGGTCACAGTGGAGCGAGACACTGATGTTAATATTGTGTTTGTTTGTCTGGTGCCGCATGACTCTGATAGACTCGGACACAGACTTCAGCTCTCATCATACTCACCATATGAGCCGAGGCCTGCTTTGGACCGGCCTTGTGCTGATCTAGACCTGGTCGAGTTTGGCTTTGGTCCTGGTTCAGTTCTGGTATTCTTGAGGTTTGAGTTCTTTTTGAATCAGCTGTGGGTTTGTTTTGTGTAGCGTTAACTGTGAGGTCTCTGGCAAAACAATGAAAACAACATTAATCTCAGACTTTTTAAAAATGATTTGACAAAATGTACCTACTATTATTACTAGTATCACTTTTATGAAATAAAACATATGCCTCCATCCTTATTAGATGAAATACATTTCTGTTAAATATTTTCATCTGTAAAATGACTTAGATCCCGTAAAAGTGTACTATGTTACTTTTCTGGTGAAAGTTCTGCGACATGCTGTTATTGCTCTTTTGCATGGAATGTTTCATATTGCTGTAAACATAATCTATCCCCAGGCCAAGTTACCGGTCAGAGCTGTGGAGAGGCCCCCTCGGTTCACTTTGATGCAGATTGTTGTGGTCTGAAAGTGTCATCATTGTCTTAAACTGAACCCTGTTTACGGGGTCCGAAGAAGCTCCTCTTTAGCATTAGCTAAGAGCAGGG
This sequence comes from Eucyclogobius newberryi, assembly GCF_026437365.1. Taxonomy (NCBI): domain Eukaryota; kingdom Metazoa; phylum Chordata; class Actinopteri; order Gobiiformes; family Gobiidae; genus Eucyclogobius; species Eucyclogobius newberryi. The sequence goes on from NW_027315801.1 coordinate 21,596,702, forward strand.
GGATTCACACTAGAGAGAAATAAGAGAACGCAGGCAAAAACAAGAAAAAATAGAAATATAAATAATAATTTTTCACCAAACTCTTTATTGATCTTATAAACCACTGCGAATGTGACACTGATGGTAAACTTTATGTCGAGACTTAGCTATCAAAATAAAACTAGCAAACATTAGCATCAGCAGTATCTTGTTTATTGATGCAAGACAGAAAATATTATTATTTCCAGTGCAGAATACATCTACCATCAACCAAACCCAATGCATTAGATAAAGACATGTTCAAATGTGGTGTGGAGGGGCACTTTGTAATTATTAAAAAGTATAATTCAAATGCATTTTAGATTTTATTTTTGTTTAGGTGACATTAGCTGAGCTGCTCAGATCCTTAGCATGAAAACGCAGGCAGTTAATTAACCTAACTGAGATGAACCGGTCTATGGGACCTAAACATCAAAACGTGCTTTAAAAATGTAAGTCATTCAAGATATTTCAACTGAGATTCTAGATAGCGTCTTCATTCTTCTGTTCTGTAGTTTTCCTGGTTCACTCTTGCAGTTGTTGTATTTTTCTGAATGAACCACTTTGATTTCTCCCTCTTGTCTCTTCTCCTCCTCTTGTTCTTGTTCTCAGAGTCATGTGTGTCTTGTTCCTTGTTAGAGATCAGAGCACGTCTTCTGCGTTGAGGCGCAAAGATCTGACACACTACATTTCCCATGAGGCCGTCGAAGTCATTCTCACTTCACTCACCTCCATAAACATTAGACTAACAGGTTCTGGCAGCCTCTGGGAGCTCTTTCAACTGGTTCAACTATCAAAACGGGAACATTACTTTACAAAATGAATTTAGGCGAGAATAAAAGAATAATAAATTTATCATGAGTGACTTAATCAAAGAGCTGTGTGCCTGGGTAGGGTTATTCCTGTTTTCTCTCTTCAACCTAATCCATAAACTGTAAAATGGCCCATACTGTGGTTCTAAAGTTGTACTGAAAAGCTTGGAGATGGAGCTGGAGTCTTGAGTTTGAAGGAGCTTTTCGCTCCGAGTCCGAGTTATTTTGGTCTTTTGTGTCAAAAAGTCACAGTTCAGCCTCATTACACTCCACAGAGATAAAAGCAAGGAGGGAGAGGAAGAGAGGGAGGGAGACAGCCCAAATCTATATACGGGAGAGGGAGAAATGCAAGGAGAGTAAGCACAGAGATGTACAGTGGAAAGGCACAGTTCAACCTAATTACATCCAGCACTGAAAGATGCACAGACAGGGAGAAAAGGTCCAGCATTGTTACTGTCAGCAAACACAAAAACAACAACAATATAGCTTCACACATCTCCTCACATCCCTACGGTCTGTCTCCAACCCAGACATTCCATTACGTTTTAAAACAGTGTATCTCGGAGGTAAAACTACACCAATCAAAACGGGAGATTGATACCTGTGGAATGTACTTTGACATAAAAAAGGCAATGACAAGAAGATGGATGACATGGACAGAAGTGAGGGTTTAGGCCTGGGCTGAAATAACATTGCACATTTATAAAGAGGGAAAGACTGACTTTTGCAGTGAATTTGAAAATTGACAAATTTGCCAACAAAAAGGACAGATGCAAACGGCGACATTTGCCAGACTCGTTTGCTTTTTTCGTTTTCACTCCCTCTGTCCTCTTTGTATTTGTATTTATCTTGTAGTATCTTAAAACAATAAAAAAGAAAAGGAGAGGGACAGGACCAGATAAACCAGGACACTTGCTTTGTCCACACGCGCGCATTACACTTTTACAGAACGACGTGACCTTGTTTACGTTATTATACCGTATTATATTATTACAGATGTTCTTAATCCGTTAAAACCGCTGCTCACATACGTCGAAATCGGCTCGCTGAGAATTATACCACAGTCATTTATTTTTCATCATGGCATCTGTTGTTCAGCGACAGTACAGCTTATAATAGGAAGTATGCTCCCCGTTGCATTTCATGCCGCCGGCCTTCCGGGTGCGCGAATGCTGCATGAATGATTGAGTGAGACCGGGTGATTGGTGCTGGTTGGAGAGCCGCCACATTCATTCCGTCATTTTGCCCCGGGAGGAGGGAAGCACGAGTGGAGTCGCGGAGAGTGTTTGGTGATGTTTCCAGAATAGAAAAATAAGACCTCGCTTTGGTCCCGGTGAAGTTCTTGTTTAGTCCTTCTTTTGCTGTGCGCAGGTGATTAGACCCAGTCCACGCCCTGGATCAGTGACATCAAAAATGGACTCTGGACCAACTAACGACAGCCAATGCCGCAACAGGAACTACACAAATACACTACAGTATACCGAAACTATCCTCCAAACAGACATGCAGAGTACAGAGGAATGAGGGACAACTAAAGGTAGGACTAAACCAAGAATACATTGAGAATAAACCAGGACAAAACCAGGACTGAATTAAAATCAAACCAGAACTAACTTGGATCTAGATAAACTAAATCCATTTCAGGACTCACACTTGCACATTCACCGCAACTCAATTGGGATTAAACCCAAAACTAAACCAGGACTAGATCAAGACTAGGGATGTCAAGATAATCACGATTACTCAGGTCATAGTATTTATTTATGTATTTATTTATTTATTAACCTCTATTTAGTTTTTGGATCTCAATATTATCCAGTTAAACAAAAAAAATCATTATGAAGCTCACAATATAATCAACTGTAAGAACTAAAAAATAATAATCTTGACTATTCTAGATGCAAAATTAAGTGGTTTTAATTCAGCCAATAGTACATAAAATACATCTTAATATAAAGTACTTTTCTATCACAATAATCGTTACACCAAAGGTTTATATTGACACATCCATAATCAGGACTAAACCAGAACTAAACCAGGACTGTTTTGGTCTTCGTGAGGTGCTGGAAAAGAGTGTCGATTTAAAATGTACAATATTTACAAAATACACAGAATTATTTACATTTCAAAGGTATTTGATATATATTTTTTAACACAAATAATTTCTTTTTCACCATGAATTGCTCTTGAATACAAAAAGGGGCTCTTGAACGCTTCAAATTGCCTTGCGGTATTACACTGTATTTTGAGTGTGAGCAGCAGTGACAGACATTTACAGTACTGGACCGTGTTTCAGCGTGTGTGCGTATGTGTGTATGTGTGTGTGTGTGTGTGTGTGTGTGTGTGTATGTGTGTGTGTGTGTGTGTGTGTGTGCGTGTGTGCGTGCGTGCGTGACAGTATGTGCTGGTGTGAACAGTAACAGGCTGCAGACTTGGCGATAATGAGGTGGTGAAGTTGCTCTCAGTCTGATTTGTGCAGCCCATTCACACATTAGATTATAAATGAATCAATACAGACCAATATGATATGAACTGTTGGTGCTGCGGTCTGGAGCAGTGAAGTGGACTTTAGAACAGGATTAAACCAGGACAGAGGATGAATAAAGCAACAAAGACGGATCAAAAATATGTTAAATGATCTGTTGTGAAAAGTGCTACTTCACACTGTAATTTGATAAAATATTATGGTTAACCAAAACCAGAAAAGTGCTAAAATATGTGAATTTTTTGCTTGAGGTTCAAGTATCGCACAAATGTGAATAAAATGCATTTGTACGTACAAAAAGAGCTTCACACCATTTTGAAAATATTAAAATGAAAGTTTGCTCTCTTTTGTTTTTAGCAGCTCTTGTTGCATCTTTTTGATCAGTGTTTTATTAATAAACTATATACTGGCACTACAATAATTTGACTGGTCTTATTTAAATAACACAATTTCCTCTGTAACAAATAAGTATGCTGACTTATTAAGTGTGTAACCTGCTAACCCTGTTATTTGGATTCTATTCGCATGTTCTGCAATGCAAAGGATTGTTGTTTCAGTTTAGCAGATCACATTTCAGACTTCTCTCAAATGATAATGCCCCAACCCTCAAGATTCAAAATATATCTTCAAAACAACAATTTTGATATTTTCCTGTACATCATATAACACTCACCTCACTTCCCTTTTCGCTCTGTTCTGTCTCATTACATTGCATTACAAAAAGTATGTCATAAATGGTTTGTTATTCTCATCCTGAAAGCGCAGAATCTTCATTTCTTAATGAGCCACAACTGTAGAGTTTGCAGCTGCAGGGATCACACTTGAGTTTCTCCTTTAATTAGACGCTCTTCTTTTAATATAAAGCAAATAACATGAAGCAATTGGAACAGACAGGAGCACAGCAGAAGTCCCTGTTCTCTGCTCATGTCAAGAATGCAGCGGATATGCAAGGAGACTATCTTTTGCACAGCTTGTATAGAGAGGTTCAGGTCTTTCCAGATTGAGATTATTTGGATAGTAAAAATATGGGTAGAAAGATGCTGAGATTAAAGGCCTACAGTAAGACCAAAGAGGAAATTTATAGAGGTAATATGAAGTTATTGGTTATTGTATGAGAAGAATATGTAAAGGAGCGGGTTGGAGGGAGCTGAGGTCATGAGTTTTACGCTTAAACGAGTCACAATGTCTTTTTATCAGTTACTGCATCTTTCTCTATGGAGGGTCTTTGTGGAGAAGGATGATTTCTTATTGGTTGTTGAGAGCCTAGAAATGCAGCTTATTAGATGCTATAAATATGGCACCAGGTTCTCATAGGTTTGGACATAATGGACATTCAGATAATCTAAATTTAAAGCAACACGACATAAAATGTTTATATTACATACTAGACATCAACAGACAAAAGAGGAAAAAACGTTCATGCTCTGTTACCTGGCAACATCCCGACTGATATGTGTAGCACTCTGAAGTGAGTTCTATTACATTGATCAATCCGGAGAGGCTCTTGTTGATCCGTTGGAAAGATAAAAAAAATAATAAAACTTCACACTGATTGGTCAAAGCGTCTCAACAGCGGAATATGCAGAAAAATCTAAATTGTGTTAAATCCAGTTGAGAGAAAAGCACAGACATATTTTCCAATCCAGAAAGTGAAAAAGGCCATATTTCATAAGTACATCAGACACTATTTGTTTTGGTTCATTTTGGCATTTGCCCCAAACCAGAATGCTGCCCTCTGATTGGTGTTTTGGGCGCTATCACAATAGAACGCAACAGCGGGAGCCTAACAAGATTCTCAAGAGTTTGTGAACTCACAAAAATCTTGCTGGCAAAGTTAGTCAGCAGTGGCATGATGCCCAAACTCGGCTCTGGCCTTTGAAATTTTTTAAACGTACTTATAAACACATTGCGGCAAAGAGTTAGGATGCTTGGAATGCGTTCAAAGGTGAGAAATGAATAAATGGACTGCTGCTGACAGTTTAAAATGAACAAAATGAATAAAAATCGTGTAGAGCGCCATTAATAATTCAGTGTTAACAGCAGTCCTCTACAAGCTTATATCCACACAGTATGACTTTAATGTTTCAATTTCCTTCCCTTAATAATGTTGGATGTAAAAACTGTAGCAGCTCTTTTACATATTTTCAGGGGAGATTCCCATCTCGATCCGCCAAACCACTTTCTCTATTTCTATGTTGTCAACGTTTTTCTTTCTACTTTAAAACCTTCTCTATCCAACCCTCTCCTCTGCCTCCTCTGCTCTAATGCCAACTAACTGCATGTCCTTTTTTGCTATACCGTTTGTTAGTTGTCCTCATTTCTCTGACTCTCTCATCATAAATTGCCTATGTTGTATATCGCTGCATGTATCACTTAATATTATTAGAACACACAAAGTATATTTTTATTGCATTATGCATGTGTTGTGACTGATAGTAGCGTTTGTGTAAATAACGCCTCCTGCTGTCAGTCACCATCTGTTCCTCAGTGGCAGGAAATACACACGATCCCCACCAAAATAAAACAATGAGTCATACAGAGCGGTAAAATAAAGGACATCAAGTAAAAGAGCTACCAAAATGAAACTTGAAACCTGCTGCTGCTCACCATCTGGTCTTCGAGCTTCGCACAAATTCACTCAAAGTCCCTGATAAAAAAACAACAACACTTATTCATACAGGCATCAACTCAAAGAGCTCACCCTGTCAGAAGTGTGTGTAATAAAATATCAATATTACTCTAAGAGATTTGAATTCAAACTCTGAATTTTCAACCCTGAAAATACATTGTAAAAACACATTCAGCATATTCAAACACGTCTTTTCACCTGCTTACAATGTAAAATCTGATTAAATAAATGATCTTCCATAAATTCTGTCTCATCCCAGCAAAAATTACTAAACTATATGGGGTCTATAAATGTGCTGTCAACATCTGCTCCCTCAAAAAAGCCTACACAAACTTTGCCAAATTAAAATGTGACTCACAGTGTTAAATCTATACACTGATTCAAAGCCTTTTCAAAATAAGAGCCCCTACACAATTAACTACACAGACGCCAAAATAAAAGTCACGTCACATTCGACTCTCAATGCAAATAAAAGACAGGAAATTTCTTCTCCAGTGGATAATTATGCAGTTGCCCTGGAGACACAGAGGGGGTTGATGGTGATGTTTTTGATAAAGAGCCGGAAAATTGCTGCCGGCTCAGGAGTAAAATGATCCGTGAATATTACAGCCATTACTGTGATTAAACTGCAGTTATATGAACACGTACTTCACTCTAACTCCTGGATGCATTCATTTAACACACTTTCAACATTCTTACTATGAAGTACATTTTATAGAGTTTACTATACTGATGATTATAGCAATGGATTTGTTAATGTTTCACTGTAATCTATGCAACAAGCTCAAATTAAGATAAGATAGATAAGATAGCCTTTATTTGTCCACACAATGGTGAAATTTCGGTGCCAAGGCAAGTTTATTTGTATAGCATTTGTGCACAAAGTAATTCAAAGTACTTTACATGTGCTTATCAGGAAATTCAGAATACAGCAGATTAAATCCTTTCAGTTGAATGCACAACTAAAAAGAACGCCGATTCCTCATGTTAAGTCCTGACTCTGGGCACCAGCAGGAGGCCAGTCCCTGAGGTCCTCAGAGTCCGAGATGGTTCATGTTACACTAACATGTCCGAGATGTACTTTGTTGCTAGGCCATGGAGAGACTTGTACACAAGCAGAGCTGCTTTAAAGTCTATTCTCTGAGCCACAGTAGCCAGTGCAGAGACATGAGAACAGGACTAATGTGATGGTACTGGTTATAGAAGAGAAGAGGCCCCAGGATTGACCCTTGGGGCATCCCACAGGTCAAGGCCATGTGGTCTGAGATACATTTACTGATTTCAACAGTACTTCTTGTCTTCTAGATCAGTAGGAACCAATTTAGGGCAGTGCCAGTGATGCCCACCCATTCCTCTAGTCTCTGCAAGAATGTATGAATACTGTGCATGCTTGGACATTTTACTTTGCAAAATGTGATAAATGAAATCTACATGAAATACAATAACTTGAATTCATAATATTTATTACAACTGGTCTATATTTATTTACTTAAGCCAAGATTTTGAAAAGCATCAAAGGATTTATTTTTATAAACTATTGTGCTTGGGTTTATTATGTAATTGTATATTTTAGAAGTAAAATAAATGACTTCACTTTATGGTGTTTTACTTTGTATTTCTGTTTTAGCTGGAGTGTCATGTCTAAAGCCACCGTGAAGAAGCTGCACTGGCGCTCCAAGGTGAGGACAGGTGGAAGAATGGATGGCTCTGTCACTTCACAGAGAGAACGTCCCGGGTCCGGGTCCTTTCTCTGGGGCTCTCCCTGACAACAAAAGCACACACAGCAGAGTATCCTACAGCTATATAATGTTAGAATGGTTCATCTAGGTTTTGACCCTGGTTCAGATCTGGTCCACTGCTGCTTACTGGTCTAATCCCAGAGAAAATGATAGATGCATAGGTCAAAGGTAGAGGAGGTATATGTCCAGGATAATAAAGTCAATGTCCCTTAGGCCTGTCACAATAATTACTATATTGATTTAAATGATAATGATTTAAATGATAAATGGAACCACATTTCTGAGGCTCAATATTTATTGCGTGTTCATTTTCTATGTTTTACTGGAGTAATTGTATTGTTGTTGTTGTACATTTACATTTAAGATGTGGGCTGAATATTGTATATCTATGACTCATTATAGCTATTTAGGGTAAACCTTTCAGGGCTTAAAGTTATCGTCTATTTTCTTTAGAAATATATTGCACATACTTTCTTTTATTTATTGTGACATTCAACTTAATAGATATTTGAAGATGCATCCACCTGATACTCTGCTCTCTGATTTGTTGTTATAATTTGCTCAGGTCCAGGAGAGCTTTGTGCCTCTCGGAGCCAATGGGGAGCTTGGGCTGGCTGTGGGGGGCGGCGCAGACTATGGAGAGTTCCCATTCGTCACCGCAGCTCCCGGAGGAGGGGCTACAGTGGGCGACATCATCCTTGAGATTGGTGGCACGCCCATTTTAGGAATGACCCTGGGTGATGTCAGAGGGGTCCTAAACTCCTGCCCTCAACCAATCAGGATCAAGACTGTGTTGCCAGGTAAAGAAGATTAAACTCAATTCAAATTTCATCAGGACTATAAACAGACAGTGAAAGTCTAAACTAGAACCCAACTACGCATTAATGAGGACTGAAGCTACGTTTCGACTGGCCCTGGTCTCTCCGGTTTGCCTGAGAGCGCTTTGGCACGGTTCTTTTACAGGCGGAAAGCATCTCCATGCACAGGTCCTTGGTTGCAGGGGACAAACATAACAAATGCTTTAACAAATAAAATCTAAATTGTACCTCAATTTTTCTTCATCTGATCTCAGTAATTCACAAAAAGACATTTAGTACTAGTTATGGCGTGGCTAAAGCTAAATATTAAACTACTTCCGTCAACTTTTTCTGCATTCAATTGACCTTTCAGCTGCAGCACAGTATAAACACCCTACTGATGCAGTGAGTGAAACAACCATATGGAAAGACAAATCCCGTGGTCGTGGAATAAATGTCAGTGTTTGAGAAGGATCAAATCATTAGCATCAAGCTGAGAAAACATCTAAATAGAAGCAGAAATTAATCTGAAGAGAGAGTGTTTGGGATGAGCTTGAGAGGGCTTTGTGCAGTGGTCACTCTCTTACATCATCAATACAAGATCAACTGCTGAAAAATAATGCAACACTGGATGGAAACAAATAATTTAATAATGCAGAAGCTTATTGAAACTACTCCACAGGGAATGTGTGATGTAATCAAAGTTAAGAAATATTACAGAGAGTATTTTTGGACAGAAAGCGTATGAATTATTATGGCTGGATGACAGTTTATCACAAGATCAAGTGAACATTCGTTATTATTAATATTTAATATTTATTTTTATCTCTGCTTTTTGCCGTCATGTTTTCCTCTGAGTCTGCATTCTCTCTTCCTTGCTCTGGTATGTAGCTCCGCCTTAGCTTTGGAAGCGAGTACCTCTTGGATTTGCTTAGCATCCTTTAAATGGACCCGTATGTTTCACTTCACAGTGGAAACACTTTCGGGCCGTACTGATCCAATCCAAAGTGAACAAGTGGAAACATGCCTTAAGGGACCGTTCACACTTTGGTCTTGGTTTGAGCCCAGTTTTGAGTCCTATTGTAGACTTGGTGTGGTCCTGTCCTAAATCTCCCACAAACCCTTGTTTTGTAGTTTTTGTGTATTTTTCTGTAGTCTTTTATATGTGTCTTGTTTTAGGTTCGTCTTTGTGTAAAGACTTGAGGCTGTATCTGAGTAAGTGCTTCACTCCAGGATCCATGGACAGCCAGCTCCAGCAAGTCATACGAGAAAACTTATATCTACGAGCCGTACCATGTAAGAGTGCTATTATCAACTAATATCAACAAGATACAGTACCAACAAAACACACTGTACTTTCTTCAGGCTGTGCCTTGTGCAATGGAAGTACTGCTGGAGTATGACCAAAGATATAATGAGTTCAGTAAAAGTAAAAGTGCTACAAGACTAAACTAAAGGGAGCTCAACATGACCCTGCCGTCTGATCTATGCAAATTTGACTTATTAAAAAGTACTTGACCTATTACTTTGAAATTATTGCTGGCACTGTGAAAATCACTGTTATGACCCTTATGAGATCAGAACGTAGCGGTTTAGTAGGGTCTTTAATATAATAGATAGATTAGAATAATGTATTTAATCGGGGACAGTGCAATTGCATGAAAAAAACATGAGTAAAAAAGAGCATTTTTCCAAAAGACTGGCTTTTCATCTATAGTTCCCTGACCTTGATGCTAAAGGGGCAATAATCTATTCTAATCTTTTTTTTACATTTTGGGATTCCTTTATGGCACATGTGTTCAAATTCTAGTTCAAATCAATCATTCTGACCTGGGCTCTAGGTGAGAACCCAGTGTTTGCTCATGCCTCAATCCACATGATGGTAAATACCTTCTCTATTGCTCCTTTGAAATTCCTCTGTGCTTTGAAATGCTTTCTTTCAGTCAACCCTGCTCATAAATCCCAATGTTTACATCATCAAATCGTTATTATCTGACCACACTCCACTCCCCTGTTCTCTTGTTTGTTCTGTTAACTTCAATATATTTGGAGAGTTTTCTGTTGACAAGTCCTGTAATCATTAATTCACACTTCCAACACTGACTTCACAGTTTAGAGGTGTGGGAGTAGCGAGGACTGCATCAATAAAAAGCTGTTTGAATACTTAAAAAACAAACTTTGTATCTAATTTGTTGTGGCGTTCTCCCAGGTACGACGCGACAACCCCGCGATGGAGAGATCTCTGGAGTGGACTATAACTTTGTGTCCATAGAGGAGTTTTTCTCGCTGGAGGAATCTGGAGCTTTGCTGGAGAGTGGCAAATTTAAAGGTGACATTACGATCATACTGCTGTAAATCCATAGGGTTCAGAGTGATTAAAAATAGTACCATCGCCATAGAAATTATCCAAATTAAATATTATATCTTTTGAATTATAAAAAGTACCATAGATAGGTTTTCCCTAGCACTAAAAACATGTACAATAGGCTCCTCCACTCTGGGCCCAGGACTCCCCTTAAAAAATATATATTAAATCTCAGTGGGACTTTCCTGGTTAAATAAAGGCCAATTAAAATGTTGATTTGAAATGAAAACATCACATGATGAAAAACAACATATATTTTCTCCTTCCTTTGTACGTAAACTATAGAAGAAGTATGAAATTGATACCTCTAAATTAAAGATTATTTCCTATTCACCTGCAGTGTCTCGCCTTAATATTATCAGACTCAGTAATAATAGTGGTAGTAACATACTCAGTAGCCAGGCAAATGTAACAGGTAACTTGGTATGTACTTTAGTTGTATTTGTATTTGTACACATCTAAAGTAGGCCTATGAGGTTGGTGGTGTCATTTTTAAGGGTTTTGGGAGCAGAGGATTTGGAGAATAATCTGAACTCTGACTGTATAATCTAAATGGGATTAATGTGACAGAAATAGAACACATTCATATAGTTATACTGCCTCATCCAGGAGAAGTGAGAATATGTGGGGGACCTTATTTTAATACATTTAAAGCAGGAGTTTTGGTAATTTTAGTTTAGTAAGGACTATATTTTATCACTACAACTACTGCTTTGACTGCAAGAATTGTTTCAGGTGAAGGATGGTTGGGTGAAGGATGGCTGGCGATAACAGATTATGGGTTTAATGCACATGTGATATATCTGTACTAAACATGACCTGGACCCAAACCAGGGATCTGCTAGTTCAGGGGTGAAAAAAACCCAATACAAAAACGAGTTACACATTTTATAATCATTTAAGATCTTTATTTAATAGACGTAATTGCTAAAAAATCAAATGAAGCAATGGGGTATTCATTCATTTTCTGCCGCTTGTTCCCGTCAGGGGTCGCGGGTTGTGTTGACAACAAACAATAGGGTATTTATAGTAAAGATTATAATATTGTTTGGTTTATTTTCAATCCAGGGAACTATTACGGCACTCCCAGGCCAGTTCACATTGGCCCAGAAAGTCCGCCCATCACTTACCAGGAACACCGGAACCTTCTGCGCAACTTCAGGACCAGGAGCAAGTCCTTGTCCAACCTGGAGAAAGCTGGAGAGGAGGACAACAGCGAGGAGGATACCAACAACTCAGGTTCTGCGTCACAACTGGTTTAGACCTATAGTTTAGTATTTGTGTATTAGTGATGAAGTCCTAGTCCCTTGTTTCATGTGTGAGCTGATCAAAATATGGGATGAGCTTTTTTGGTTAATAGAAAAATTAGAATACCAATTTTCTCTCTTAAACCAACCATAGCTTTACTTCTTACCACTCAAAACAGGTTCAACCCTAGCCCCACCCACCACGCTGCCTCTCAGTCAATCATGGGAGTCGGCCACAGGAAGTCGAGACAGCTCTGAGGCGGGAGGAAGGAGGAGAGGAGGAGTCCTGGCCGACAACTGGGATGACCCTGATCATTACTTCACTGAGTGAGTTTCACCAATGTTATTCACATAAAGAAAGAGGCATGTGATTGGTCCAAGCACTAGTCAATCATTCAGCGCAGATTTACCCTATAATTATTCTAGGGACTAAACGTTTTTTATTTGATATTGTTTTACCTTATTTTCTATCTGATCTAGTATGGGTATGGGTGCGACTACATTATGTCATAGACAAAGAAAACAAAATACACTTGGACAACGCTAGGTCACGCGAAAGTGGTTTTGCACACATTTACAGTAAAACTGCTCTGGAATAAACTGATTTAGACCTTGTGTGGACAATATTAACATATTTGTATTTCTTTTTTCAGTCATAACGCGAAGAGCAGCAGTTGGCTCGAGCCTCGGACTCAGAATAAAAACACACCTCTGAGTAATGAACGTAAGTTTGTCCCACATTGAAAGGCAAAAAACTCTGAACTCTCAAATAATCTAAGCATGCCCTCTTTAAGATAAAATAAGATAATCCTTTATTGTCCCACATGGGGAAATTTCATTGGTGCAACGCAGGAACCATACAATTCTGAAATTATTGTTGGGCCGGTGGTAGTAACAGCATCAGCAGTAGTAGTAGACTAGTAATAGAAGTGGAAGTACATGTTGTGCTAATACAAATAAGTTTGACATTCAATTCTACTTATAACACCAACAACTGCTTTATATTGAACATTCATGAGATTGCAGTGAAAGTCCAGCAGGGGGCAGCGCTCATTTTAGGTAAAGTCAGAGCCTTTTTAATTCATTATCTTCCTTCATTATACTATGCATTAACTAAGATGAACCTCATTTACATTGAGATGCCATATTTTCCTCAGGTCAGTGGTTCTCAAAGTGGGGGTTGTGAAGCATGAGCTGGGCCTCACGAGATGATTTCAAGATGTAATTTTAATCACGTTAACACTGTATTAAATCTATTTTTTAAAGGATAACAGTATATTTTAGTGAAATTTTGTCACTATGTCTATTTTTTTTTCAAAATCAGCTACATGGTTATTTTGGGGGTCCTGGTCTGAAAGGTTTAGCAACCCCTGTCCTAACATAAAACAAAAGTGTTACAAGGAGCATTACTTTAAATTTGTGTGTGTGGTTTTTGTCAGTGCCGGAGTTTGTGGATCAGCCCAGCCTTCTGAAGGGATACTCCATCCACACGCGGCTCTCCAAAGGCCCTCGAGGCTTTGGCTTCAACATTGTGGGGGGGTCCCGGCCCAGAGAATTTCTTCAGGTCTACAGTGTGACACCAGGGGGACCACCTGCTCTAAACACAGGTAACACAACCACCACATGTTTTAGACTTAGTCTCATCCTGGTTTTGGATTATTGTTTTTTTTACCTCTTACACACTGTCCCTCCTCATACATTGCACACCTTCATTTGTTACAACAAATTACATCCTTCCTCTAGCCACTGGTACCATGATGTGTGTGTTACTTGTAAGTCTGCAAATAGGGTCAAGGGTCAGTAATTATGTTTCTGAATCACATGATCCTCTCTTTGCTCATATGACCTCAGCTGCATATACCTTTCTTGCTTGTGAGAGTGGTCCAGAAATGAGTTTCTTTACATCAAATAAAAGAATGAGAAAGAAAATATTTAGCTTTGAATTTTACTACATATATCATGTTTGATGAATTCTAAAACAAGGACTAAATCTAGACTAAAACTTGTCCAAACAATAACTAAACCAGGTCTGAACCAAGCCTTACCACAGTGTGAGACCCCTGATCCAGTCTCACGTGAAGCGGCTCAACTCAGAAGAATGTGCAGGTTTATAGTCACAGGAAGCAGATGGTTTATTCACTACAGTCGAATTAAGGACCACAAACTCTGATGGATCTATTATTCATTGTTCTATTCACACAGTCACAATACATCATTAAAATTACTCCCAGAGCATTTCAAGTTACAAAAATAGTACTGCAAATAACAGGTTTAGTGTATGACGCAATTTGAACATTTTCAAATTATATAATAAGTATTTTCTCTATTTGACAGCTGATATCCTGGTGTACATAAACGACTCATGTGTTTTGGGTCGCTCCCATAAGGAGGTGGTGGAACTACTAAAGGGTGTCCCAATGGGCCAAAGTGTGGACGTGGTGTTGAGGAGAGGGTACCCAATGCTGTACAACCCGGACGGCTGCCCCAAACAAAGTCTTAACACTGTAAGTTAAAAAAAATACATTATAGTCATGTTATTTCTACACAATTTCAATGGTAAAAATATACTCAAACGAGAATGGGACTACACACATAAACTGTAATTGTTTTGTCTTTCCAGCCTTTGACCCCCAGTGACCCTTCCACTTCAACTAATCAAAGACAAGGACATAGTCACCTGACCTACAGCCGCACCCTGGACAACGGCAGCTCTCCAGGTGAATCTGACCTACACAAAGTATTCAAAATCTTGACATGTAACTTTTGACTACAACGATGAGAAACATGATGCAAGTTAGTTACAATATTTAGGCTCATCATCTTGTTGGGTTTTCAGCATTTTGTTTGTTTTCATTTGGGATAGTAGAAAAAGCTTCAGTTGTAGTCATCTGGACTCAGTTTGAAAAAATAGACGTTTCGACTCTCATCCAAGAGTCAATGTCAATAACAGAATTTAGGTCGAGAACTCCGATATTAATACTGTTCTGTGGTAAGACCCGCCCATTGGGAGGAGCCTTCCTGAAGTAGAAAGAGTTGTTTGTTTCAACAGAAACTCCCCCTTGTATCTACCGAGCTAGCCTATTCAGAATCTTAATGGGCTATTAGAAACCTCTTTGTCTTTGTGAGACCCTGGCTCAACCACCCTGAGTACCTGATTAGCATCTGAATGTCCTTTACCTTTCCAGGGGTTCAGAATCCCATTATAAATAACAGGAAGATGAAACCTAAGCCCTCCATTTCTGTTTAAAGAAGGTCTTTCTTTTTTAACAAAAATAGCTTCCTTGACTCCTCTTTCAAACCATCTTTTCTCCCTGCTTAAAACCTTCACCTCACCGTCTTCAAACGAGTGATTAGAGGCTTCAGGATGGAGATGCACGGCGCTCTGAGGTCCTGAACTAGTATTTCTTCTGTGCTGATAAAGCCTCTTGTGTAGAGGCTGTTTCGTCTCACCTATGTAACGTTCTTTACTACTATGGAACACGCCTGGACGAATGAGGGATTACACCGACATATTTCATTTGGGATATTTCTTTTGAAAATGCTCCTGCCCCGGTCAGAAAGAGAGCAGTCTAATCTCAATACGAGTTTTTTCTTTAACATTGTTATAAGAATCTTACGACACCTGTCCTGTAACTTCTCTGTTCAAGGCCAAAGCCAGACCACACCTTCCTTCGTCTCCCAGCCAATCACAAACGGCCTTCCTCCCACACCCACCTCCTCCGAACTGCCTGTAGCCCCGTCCCTTCCAGAAAGACTAGCACATCACAGCGACGGCAGTGATGGAGGCCCTTCTAACGGCGGGACCAGACGGTGAGACTGGATTTAGACTTGGTTTAGTCCTAGTTTTTTACTGGATTGGGTTTGTTTAAGGATGTATTTTACTTTCCTATATTAAAACTTTTTGTTTTTTAAATCCTGTTCATGTCTGCAGCTCGTCTCTGATTGGTTACAGCAGTGGCACACTTCCTGCTCTGTCTACTTCCTCTCTGCTGCAGCACCAGAGCTCTAAGTCCTCGGAGAGTGACCTGTCCACTTCCACATTACCTCTGAGAACCTCAAGCTCGTCACAGGCCCTGGGTAGATTGTCCAGACCTGACTCTGGACCCTCTCAACCCCCTCTTCAGACCCTTCATACCCCCACAAACCAAACCCTGCCCTCTCTAACCCCCGCTCCCTCCTGTGGGTTCAACGGCTGCCCGGCGAACCACCACCACCAACAGGCCGCAGGGTCTCCGGGTCCAGGTCCGGGGCCTAGCACTGGTTCTGGTGGTGGGTCTGGGGGGGAGCTGGTGCCCGTGGCGGTGGGGGGCTGTGGTGGAGGAGGGCTGGGCTTCAGTGTGACTGCGGGAGGGCACAGTGGGCAGTTGGCCATGGTTCGAAGAGTTTGGGATAGAAGGAACTGTCCTGGTTTGCAGGCAGGAGACACCATAGTGAAGATCAACGGGGCGGACGTGCAGAACCTTAACTTTGCTCAGGTGAGAGAATTTGAGAAGATTGAATGGACAACATAGTGACGAGACCATTTTCTTTGCAGTGTTGCGTAGTGATGTAACGATATCCAAATCTCACGGTACAATATTATTACAATATTCATTTCAGCCTAAGATATTTATTGATATATTTTGAATAGGCTGGTTTTCTTGAGAAATGCCTTGACAAGCATTTGGTGTGAATCATTACTGTTAAATTCCAAAGACTGAAAACGGCAAAGGATCATGGTCTATGTAATTCAATATATTGTGACAGCTCACGATACTGTTGTTGGACTTTTGACAATACAATATCACAATATTTTTGTGAAAAAGCAGTCAGACAAACAACAAGCTAGTGATGGCTTTCTTTCTTGATTTTGTCAGAAAATTATAGGAACATATAGGAATCAAATGGGCTTAGTATATGCTGTTTTACAACCATTTAGGTTGTGGACCACAGAGAAAAAAATCCCAAAACGTTACTGAATTCCACTTGAACCATTTTCAATCACAGTCTAACCCTGTCTTTCATGACCTCAGGTTCAGAGAGTTCTCCAGGACCACACCAAACAGGGGGAGGTGGTGCTGCTGGTCTACAGAGCCCCAGGTGAGTCCTAAACCCCGCCCCTTTAACAATATACCTGTGAGCCACGCCTAACCCGACACCTCCCACTCCACAGGCTCCACCCATTCTGCCTCTACTGTCACCCCTAACCTCTACAAGCCCCTTCCCCACTCGGACCACAATTCCCATGATGCAGTGGTGCCTCCTTTGAGTCAGGCAGGTGTGGGACTGGAGTCTCCGCCCCTCACCGTCAATAGCTCCGGTACAAAATCTTTATCATGAATACAGTAAATGAAATGAATCAATGGACATGGCACTGGCAAACATACTCCTTTTACAACATCCCCTAATAATTTCTAAACATTTTATCCTAATCATTTATTTTGATTGCATGGTAATAGTCTTGTTTAAATCTCAGCAGCGCCCCCTGCTGTGACTCCCAATGGCCCCTTAGTTCTGATCCAGAGTACCAGCTTCCTTGACTCGGTACCGGTCACTCTGACGCTCGAGCCCAGAGACCTGCAGGGATTGGACGAGAGCATGCGAGTAGGCGGGTCCAAGGACTCAATGGGAGGCGGGGCTATTGAGGCCAGAGTGGGAGGAGCCAAAACCCTTGAGGTGGAACTCATGAGGCGACCAGGAGAAGGGTTCGGGTTTGTCATCGCGTCACAGGAGAACAAGAATGGGGGTGAGTCTGACAGCGCCACCTGCAGGATCTTTCTGTGTTTGACTTGATTTAGCTTTTTTAATGTTGTACAAATGTTGTTGTGCTTAAAATATTGTAAGGAAACACGTTTGGGCTGTTTGAACCTACTGTAGTTTGAGCGCGGCGATCAGGTGAATGTATGAACTTAGAAATGGATTCTAAGAAAAATTGGTACACTCCATGACATCATCTGGTGGAACAGAGCATTTTGATCTCCATTGTAATCCGGTCAGAGCTGAGGGGGTAGAATAACCAAAAATAAAACTCAAGTAAGAGCAATGTTACTTCAAAATTATATTACTTTTGTAGAAGTAAAACTAGTGTTCCAAGAAATTAAAGCAAGAGTTAAAATGTATTGGTAAAATTGCTACTAAAGTAAGTGTAATTGTAAGAGTAACTGTATAGACATTGAACATTTGATTTATTGGAAGTTATCGGAGGAACAAATTATTATCATTTTTCAAAGGATGACACAAAAATGGGAAAAAAATAAATCATATCGGAAGAAGTGGTGCAAGAAACACAAATGTTCAAATCTTTGTGTCAACATAAAGCTTTTGTCACTTGTAGATTTACTCACTCAGGGAAGAGGAACAAACATTTTTAAGAGCACTGTTTCTTCAATTAAGATTTTGCGGTACTCAGGTAGGGGTAAAAGTATGCTGTTAGAAAAGTAAAATTTATTTTAAAGTGAGTAAATATAAGTGTATTACCCACCTCTATATATGGTCCCCTAGACAAGTGTGTTATTTATTTTTTGCAACTGCAAGACTTCTAAACACTTTGAATACCACAGGATTTGAATACCACAGAATTTGCCAAAACATAACTTTCTCCTCCCCGCGCCCTTCCGTGAACACACTTTTGAGACTCCCTCATCCACCAGTTGTGATGGAAGATAATGAGTAATGCGTTCACTGACAGGTTTTGAATAATTCTGTTCTACATCCCTCCTCCAGTTTCCTGTTGCGTGCATGTTGTTTGTGATAACAAGGCCCTGAGGTGGAAGAGCAGCTGTGTGGGACGGAGCAGAACAAACGCTGCTCTGTCCCACTCTCCCTCTCTGCACTCGAATGCACCGCCCTCAGTATATGGCACAAACACTGCTGTTTCAGAACACACTGGGATACACCTCCCACCCCCCCACACATTCCTCTGGTCTGCAGCTGTGTCAGCCTGCACCGATATTGGGAGGACATCAAACCATGATGAACGTCATGTTAGCCGAGGCCTACGTTAGATTTGTCCAGCTTTAGCCCTGTTTTACTTCTTGATTAGTCTCAGTTTAGTCCCAGCTTAGTTTTTGATTATTCCTGGTTTAGTTATTGTTTAGTCCCATTTTTATCCTGGTTCAGTCCAAGTTTGGTTCTTGTTTAGTCCTGGTTTTGTCCTGGTTTACTTTCAGTTTAGTCCTGGTTTACTTCCAGTTTAGTCCTGGTTTACTTTCAGTTTAGTCCTGGTTTTATCCTGGTTTACTTTCAGTTTAGTCCTGGTTTACTTCCAGTTTAGTCCTGGTTTACTTTCAGTTTAGTCCTGGTTTTGTCCTGGTTTACTTTCAGTTTAGTCCTGGTTTTGTCCTGTTTAGTCCTTGTTTAGCATCATTTTTGTCCTTGTTTAACATAATGTTTGTCCTGGTTTATTTCTTGTTTAGTCTTGATTTTCTCTTTTTTTTTTCCTACCTTAGTCCCAGTCTAATCATGGTTTAGTCTCTGTTTTGTCCTAATTTTGACTTTGGAGGCAGTTTATACCTCTATATTAGTCTGTGTTTAATCCTATATTTACCGCCACATTATCTGCTCAACCCATCAACATTTTGTTAAAATTTTCTTTCAGATATCTATTTAAAAATATTGCTCGACATAGTGTAAATGTTGACCTATTCTTACAAATGAAGACCTTAAACATCCCCGTTTAATTATAAATCTAATACTGAAATATGTATTCCCTGTGCTCAGCTGTGGCTCCTCCCCTCTGCTCTTATCTTGGCTCCTCCCCTACATTTCTCTGCTTCACAAACTTGACCGAAACCACAGTGAAGCAGACGGGAGCACACAGCCACGGCAGGCAGAAGCAGGTGTATTTCTGGGAGACGTTTACTGCTTTTTATCCCAAGTGGAGATAATACTTTTTTTTTCAAATTGTTGTGTGGTACCTGGTGAGAGTGGGATGGTGAAGATGTTGGAACGTCTGCAGTCGGTCCTGAAAACGGTCAAAGAGTCAAAACGTAAGTCTGGAATTATTGATAAAAAGTTGAGCAATAAAACTAACAATTAGGACAATACCCCGAAAGAGACAGGACTAAACCCTGACCAGGAAGAAGAGTTAAAGCGTTTCAAAAAGATTTCAGAAAGAGAGCCAACACGTCCAACCCTGACCCTGATTTTGTATTAGCCCTGAAATAAATCGACCACAGTTTTTTTGTATCTGCCTCAGACCTATTGTTGCACGAGTTCAAACGGTAATAGAAATACAGATCCAAACCAATTGAAACACACACTGCCCAGAATCTGATTTAACTTCAGTAAATATCTGTTTTTGTTACAATTCCCAATTAGACTTGTGGCAGTTATGGACAGACTCTTGTGTTTGAGACTCAGTTTGAGTAAACAGAGAAAGTGCAGCTCTCTCTGGGTCAGAGGGAACTTTAACATAAACTGATCATTGGTTTTACAGAAGGAAGCGTTAGTTGGCACTGTGTTATAACTAGAGATTGTGCGCTGACGTGCTTCTAAAAATGATTACAAGTCTGTATTTCGGTATTTTTCATATTGTAGAAGTATCCAAACATAGTAACACCATCATAATATCAACAATCATATAACTTTACAATAGCATATATATATATCCGTTGTCCTGATGTACACACACACACACACACACACACACACACAAAATTAACCACGCAACAAAATAAACTGATTAACAATGCATTTTACTTGCTTCCATCTCAATATTTAATAGTCTGATTTAATAGTAAAATATTTCTTTAAAAATATAAATTCTCTTCTCTTGCCTGATAGATGTGAGAGTGTGCTCAAATTACTTATTACTTATTACTTGTTTAAGGTTAATAATAATGTTCTTGTAATCGTAGCAGAGTGAACAAGGGACATTAACTTCCCATCTGACCCCGAGGCCACCACGAACAACAGGAACTCTCAAGGACAAATGTTTTACACTACTGCTACATTCTTATATATAGTTCCAATGTTATTTTTGTCACACTTTTAAACAAAATCACAACAGATGGATATTCAGACAGTGTATAAACAAAAACTGTCCTATTGCCCAGTCATTGCTTCAGCCTTTATGTTGACTTAAACCAACCATCTACAGGTTTGCACACAGCCTGGGCGATTTGGCTAACTCCTTTCACATGGTTTTACAGAATGGATAGATTTTTGTTGGTCTCTAAAACTCTTTATATTTGAGTTATCTACACACCAGTTTGTATCAGTACTAGTTGATGTGCTCCTTCCTATTTCGTCGTTGCGATTGCACCTAAACCCTGAATCCCGCAGTAACTGATTTGTTTTGATTTTTTTATTATCATTGCCTTGTTTATCTGTTTTATTCTGTTCCGTAAGGTGACATTAAGTGATGGAAAGGGACCTAAAGATAAAATATATCATCATTATCATCATTATTATGTAAATATTATGGCCTAGAGCATGTTTAAAGTACTGTAGGCCTGAGGCGCACCATGTTCCCATATCACAAAACATTTATAAACACCCTAAACAAACCAATAAAAAAGGATGTTGTTTCCCAAGGTCACATATTTTAGGAATGACTTATTAAACTAATTGAGCAAATCAGCCTGTTACACACACATTCTAATCTGAATGTTGTTAACTGAAGGTTAGCAGCGTCAGCTCCGATTGTTCTTATTGTTCTGAGCTAAAGGAGTTTAAACAAATCCTCTCAAACATTCACTAACGCTGCCCCCGACCCACTCGAGTGCACTGATGCAGAGGGGCCAGAACTCTTGACGATGTTGTAGTAATGTACTAAGACTTGGACCAGTAGTAAATCAGGTCTGGACTCATGTAATCCATCGTTAAGTTCTCATAAGAGTGAAATAGTTTCTGACTCAAGAGGTGTTTATCAGTGCGGCTCCTCCAGTTTTATCAGCTCAGGAACGCAGCTACTTCGGCAGAACTCAGGACCAAGACCGGGATCCAACTTGGCTTGGTCCTGGTTTATTTCGGGTTGGATATCAAGAATAGAAATAATAGATTCACTCTGGCGCGCAAACTCAGTGGGGCTTGGGAGACGAAGTAACAAAACTCAATATAATTTTAACCTGACAAAGGGATTCACTTTAATCCTCCTCCTGCTGCACTGTTACTTTGTGATAAACCAGGACAGCGGAGAACGTTGTGCACTTATTGTTACTGCCGTGTTCACTATAATAATTGTATTTTGATTGATTCATGCATGTTTGAATAATCCTCTATTGTCCTGAAACTGAAGCTGGAGTGCTCAGAAAATTCCTGTTTTCCACATTCCCCCTAGTTATAGTAAAGTTCTCTTTCTCTCTCTTTTTCTTTTTTTTCTTTTTTTATTACAGTACAGCGTAAAACACATACTTTGAAGACAAACAATTACAGTAGGTGGCGGGAAATCCAACTTTTCAATTGGCTGCCAACTGCCATTAAACGTAACACAACAACAACAACAACAACAACAACAACAACAACAACAACAACAAGTTAGATATAAATAATAAATCAATGAATCTTAAAAAACAAAAAAAATACTTACTTAAACTGAATACAAAAGTCATTACATTGTGTAGCATCCATTCAAAAACTGCCTTCTTTTGAACTCAACCTCCTCATCCAGAGCTTTCTCTCCAACTTGGAGACACAAACCAGGAGCTGTTTTTGGTCCCAATCCCAAACATTCTGTTGGAGGTTATTGCAAAATCTCTCAAAAAATGTGCAAAAATTATGACAACAATTTCCAACAACTAGACTATTCCAAAATATGATGAATGTGCCATAGAGAAAAGTGTTTGGACTGGAGGAGAAAAGGAGTAGAGCTCAGGCCTATTCTTAAAATCAACTCCTCATTACTCAAACCATGACTTAAATAGACACAATATTTCCAAATTCTCTCTTGTGCAATTACATCATCTTAATGAAATCGAGTCAAATATTTTTCGTTGGAAGAGATAAGAGAATCCAGTTCATCTGGTTGCACAAAGTTATGATCTAAAAATAACAACAAATCATCTGCATAAAGGACTCACTGTAGTTGGTTCTTTGCAAAATCTAGAGATGAATCAATCCAACTTTTTGAATCCTGATGCCTATACTTTGTCTATGGATATATCTCCCCAATACCAGTGTGGAAAATGATCACTCATGAATTTCTGCTTCAGCAGCTTGTAGATATAAACTTTTAATACATTGGATTAGTTTCTTGAATTGGCTCGTTTACCCCGTGTCCCATCTTTGTCCCTTGCTGGCCCAAAATGAATATGGGATCATTGAGCTGCGGATGAGACTTGTGTAAAATGTCGGTTGTGGTGATTATAGCAAAATGAGCAGAGAAAGTGTGATGTTTCTTTGCTCTATAGCCGCGGAGTCCCAGATGTGAGTCGCTCAAGTCAAAGTAAAACTGCTCCCAGCCATGTTTGAACCGCAGCTGGGACCGACCTCTGACCTCCAGGGGAACCCAGTTTAGTCCTTATTGATCACCGCTTTAGTCTAGATTGAATGCTGTTTTTGGTTCAGTTTTGCATTAGTCGTTTTATGCTGCCAATCTGCGCCATCAGCCACTCACACAATACATTCATACTAGTCAAGGTGCGTGAAGAAATAAATGTTAAATAAATCAAATTAGCTTCCACTTTTGAGGTGTTGAGTCTTTGGCTAGTAGAATAAGTCTGGTTTATTTTGTTGTTTGTTCTATAAAGCTGGATAAACCTGCTGCTTTAAGCTTTTCTGAGCTTATTTTCCCTTCACCCCCACCTTAGGCTCACTCTAGTGTTGGAGAAATACTTCATCACAAATGTTCATCTTCTGTCAGGCCAGGTGAGTGACTTGCCCAGGTAGACCAGCATGCATGCAGTTTGAGAGTGATGACCGTTTGCGACTGTTCAAAAATAAATAAATATTAAAGCTTTTGTATTGTCAAAAGTGCTAAAAATAGCGTTTAAGAGGGCCTCAAGATTTTTATACGTCCATGGCCCCAGGGCACCACAGCTGCTGAAGTAGCTTATGGCCACTGAGAGGGGAGTTAATGACTAATGGGGTTAATTCACCTGCCTCTGCCTTCCCCTGCACGTGTGTCTGAGGTAAGTGGAGTTAAGCAGAGTGGACTGAGGCCGAGTTTTGGATGAGAACAATGAATAGTTAATGATAATTCTTTCAAAATTCTGTTTCTGAGGCACGATCATGTTCTTTGTATATTATTTATGATCTCAGCCACAGAAACATGTGCAAGCTGTAGTGAACACGCCACAATATATAAAGTAATGGACTCAAACTAGATGACGCTGAAGACTGCAGCTCAAGATGAACTCAAAATCCAATGTTTTTTTAATATTTACCGTTCACCAACATTTTACAGTTTGGTGCGTTTACTCCTTAGTCACGCTCTGGTGGTGGACTATTCATTTACCACTGTGGCCTGAGGCGAGCCCAGCAGCCAGATAAATGACTTTCCTGTTCTGTACAAAGACAAATATCAGACATTTATTTTATTTGATTAACCTAACAGAAATGATTCTACTTCTCACAGGTGTTAACAAATCCACTTGGTCCTCCAGCTGTCCCCATGTAGTAGCTATATAGTCCATAGTTTGTTTCTGGGTCTGTCTAAAGACAGCGCTTCAAAGTCTAACACTCTAAAGACCCCTGAAAGCACCACATTCTCTTCAAAATAACTATTACTCATGGCTTCAAAAACCTGGTTTATTTTTGCTACGATTCTCATACAATGGGCATTATGTACAGAGAAAACGAAGACTCTCTGATGTCTTTGTCTGGACCTAAAAACAATAGGGAGCGGCTGTTAGCGGTTGTTTGTTGTTATAATATCGCCATGAGTTGAAATGACTTAAATTCAGAAAATCATTGAAAACAAATCCCAAGCCCTTTTATCTCTTATATTGGCTGGTTAAGCTCTGACATGCTGGAGTGAATTTGAGGAGACAGGTTTCAATAATTTAACCCAAGAACATTTTTAGAACTGTCAGAACCGACGTGTCATACCAACAAACTCCATGTCCTCGTTCACTGATGTCACCTTTGGTCTTCCTCGATTGGCGTCATGTTTTCTAGAGGATGGACTCATTTTTTATCTCAAACAAGAGAATAGGAACATCTCTCACTCTGCTACACTCCCCGACTCTTATAGTTCTCTCTCTCTGTCTTGTGTGTCTCCAGCTGCCTCCCTCATGTCCCACCGGTTCGTCACGGTCCGCAGAGGGAGTCCCGCGGCTCGTAGTGGACACATCCAGCCGGGGGACCACCTGGAGGGGGTGGAGGGGCGATCGGTGGGGGGGCTGCAGCACAGAGACTTGGCTCAGATCCTGAGGAGAGCGGGCAACACCCTCCGGCTCACCATTGCACCACGACACAGTAAGAATGAAGCCAGAATTTGAAATAATGCATAACTAAATCATGTGTTCTTTAATGGAAAAATGGAGCGTCACATGGGGGTATCACTTTGTGGTTCTCCTCCAGAAAGATGCCTTAAGAATAAATTACTTTGCCTCAATTATTGTTAAATGTTTTTACAAATAGCAGTTTTTACACTCGATGGGGGAGGGAGAGCGTTTTTCTCAACTAGAAAAGATTTACAACTAAATTCCATATGAATGAAACCAGGACTAAACATCTTCTTTCTCTCAGATGGTCCAGTGACAGATGGGGCAGACCTGGACATAGATGGACGCGTCATCAGGAGCTCCAGATCCAAGGCTAAGGTACTCAACCTATTCACTTCAACAGAAGAACTGGGGACACAGTAAATAGTAAGATAGTGCTGGAAGTAAGACAGGGGCTCAAACTGTCGTCTCTGCCAGTACCTCATGCCTCTTGTGACTGTGTCTCTGTCTCTATCAGGAGGAAGCTCGGTTCTACAGTGTGGACCTGGAGCGGGGGCCCACTGGCTTTGGCTTCTCTCTGCGGGGGGGCTCGGAGTACAACATGGGGCTGTATGTGCTGGGGCTGATGCAGGGGGGCCCAGCGCAGAGGAGCAACAAGATACAGGTAAAATACACTACTCCATCTACTACTACTACTACTACTACTACTACTACTACTACTACTACTACTACTACTACTACTACTACTACTACTACTACTAGAACTCCAAATACTATGTTCCTTTTCCCACAGGTCTCAGATCAGCTGGTGGAGATTAACGGAGACAGCACTGCAGGCATGACGCACTCTCAGGCCGTGGACCAGATCAGACGAGGAGGGAGCCACATCCACCTGGTCCTGAAGAGGGGCAACGGATATGTGCCGGACTATGGTAGGACTGAATCAGAACCGTACGAGAACAAGGATTTCAACAACAGATAAAAATGTAGTTAGAACTTGATTAGTTTAAAGGGGACATATTATGCAAAATCATCTTACGTTATGTTTTAACCTTGTTACAACAGTGTTTCCTCATCAATAGTTTACTCAACGTTGTATTTGGATTCATTCATGAATGTGTGAGTAATCCTGTATTGTCCTGTAAATGAGGCTCAAATGCTCAGAAAATTCCTGTTTTCACCAAACCCTTATCCCTGCCCACATCCCTGTACTTCATTGTAATTATGTATTTATTGTTAAGACCGATTGATATAAAAGTTGGCTTCTAAAATGTCACTTTTCAAAATAGTTTCTACTATACTATATTAGACCAATATTGCTGTTTACAATGAACACAATGTCAAATGATGATCTACTTATATTATAGTTCAATAAGTACCTGGAAAAAACATAATATGTCTCCTTTAACAGACGTATAGGAATAAACCAAGACGAAAGTAGGGGAATTTCCAGAGAATCAACTAAACTATGCAGTTCTTCAACAAACATTTCTGAACCATGGCAACACTAGGACTCTACAGCAGTGAGCCAACTAGTCAAGTCAACTAGAAACTGAGACTGTGTGAGTTCTGACTCTGAGACTATCTTCTTTTTCTGATCTTTTATATCTCCTCTTCTCGCCTTGCCTTTCCTGCTTTTCCCCCTGCACTTCTCCTCCCTGCCTATCAGTGGAGCTGTCGAGCCTGTCTCTGTGCATGACCAACTCCAAACAGGGCGAGCCGTGTTTCTACGTCATTGGCCGAACAGACAACTCACGGTTTGTGACTGCTCCTCCTTCTGCTCAAATTTCAACTTTATTTCATCACCCATCTTTGTATCTACTCTTTTCACTAGCTACTGTTAAAATCTTGGGACGTTCTTATCGTTCAGATGCAGTTTCGTTGAAAATAGCACCTTGGTATGTATTTTAGTATTTAGCATCTTAAAATATAGAAGTATTGATGGTGGAAAATGTAAAAAGGGAATACTTTATAGTAATGGTACATGACTTTAAATGACATTTACAGATCTTGATATAGTAGTTTTGACATGTTGATTAGGCCCAGAATTTCCCAACACATTTTTATCAAGTCAAAACGACTAAAATCAAGACTAATTATATATACAATACTTAGTCCACCAAGTGCATGTGGTAATTTATGGAACTGCAGTGATGGTTGGTCTGTTTTTGATGCAGGCCCTGAGGAAGGAGCGCTCTCCCCCTCCACCCCCCCGCCACAAGAACCAGACTCCATCATGGCCGCCACCGGTACCACCACAGAACCAGGAGGAGGAAGGGAGTACGAGAAGAACGCAAAGAGGAACCGAGAAGAAACCAGATCAAGACCACGGCCCATTGTCCCAGACT
Organism: Eucyclogobius newberryi; assembly: GCF_026437365.1. Classification (NCBI taxonomy): domain Eukaryota; kingdom Metazoa; phylum Chordata; class Actinopteri; order Gobiiformes; family Gobiidae; genus Eucyclogobius; species Eucyclogobius newberryi. The sequence goes on from NW_027315801.1 coordinate 21,624,449, forward strand.
TAGACCTGGACACGGTGGACCAGGAACCCCGCCACAAGAGCCAAAAACACAGGAATAGGAGCGGGAAGAGCCAAGAAGAGGAGGGGAGAGGTGGCCAGAGTTCACCCAGGAACAGAGCGCTGTCCTTGAACCAAAAGGGTGTGGAGAAGAGCCAGGAGGAGGAGACTAGGAGGACCCGGAGTGTATCCAGGAACACAGCACCATCCTGGGATAGAAATGCCACAGAGGAGGGTGCATGGAAGAACCCGGAGGAAGAGGCAAGCAGCAGCTGGAGTTTGCCCAGGAACCGAGCAACCTCCAGGGGTACATCTATAATGGAAGAGGGAGGGGTTCTGGAGGTCTCAGCGAAGAAGCGGCGAAGCAAGCGCAAAGAGGCGGAGCTTTTGAGAGACAATGTCAAAATGGTGGAGGATCGCGGGTCAAAGCGAACCTCTGAACCCTTTTCCTTCCTGATGCCGCGTGATGACCAGCCTCACTCCGACAGCGAATCCCTCGCCACCTTTTCTGAAGTCAGCCAATCTGCCGCCAGTATTGCATGGAGGGAGGAGGATTCTGATTGGAGGAGAGCGGATTCAAACTCGCCACCAGGTCGGTGGCTCAAGCCCAGCTCCCAAAAACTGACACGGGTCCTGATTGGCTCACGGCTGGATGAGAGTAGCCTGGTGGGTGGGCTCTCACTCTGAGCTTTTATAAAGACTACATAAAGGGCTCATGTATTTGTTTTTTACTCTTTGGCTTTGGCTGCACTGGACTGTTCCATAGCAGCTCACTTTAACACGTCGGAGGTCTGGACTCGGGCGTAAAGGTTTAAAGTGAAACGCAGTAACTTGTCTATTTGCAGTAATTGCCTAATATTTCTCACATTTCATACAGGCGGAGGCTCATACTTACATTGGAGGCTCATTCTTGCAATTGCAGTTTTTGTCCCAAACAGTTTATTGAACATGAACAGCTGATTAGTTGGTTATTGGTTTAAAATGTTCTAAGCAATAATTTGAAGAAGGAACTTGAGAAAATTAAAGGACTTGAAGCAATACAGACATTTTATACAGAGTTTTTGGATGCGTCTAAATAAGAATGTTAGTCTTGGAGTCTTTCATCTATGCATATCCATAGGTGGAAAAGCATCACTATTTTATTGATGGAATATGTTCTCAGTTAAACATTTTAACTTCAAGTCAATGCATTTAAGTTAGGCTAGATACACACAAAAAAGTATATTTGATTTAATTTAAAAAAAAGAAAAAAATGATGAAATGATTTTTACTGTCAATATAAGTAAAAAATATAAATATTTTTGCCGTGAACAAGAAGATATTTTTAAAAAATCATCCTATATTTCATTTCTTGAGCCCTCTCTTGGACCCAGAACCTCTGCTGTGACACCAAACCTGGCCTGCTCTGAGTCCAGACCATAAGAACTGTTGGTTTAAGTGAAATTATGCAAAACTTCGGTCTGTCTCTGCAGAAGCCTGTCTTTGACACTGAGCCAGAAACCCCCAGAAAATTATTTTTAACATTGAAGGTGAAATGTTCAATGAGGATTCTTTATTTTATTTTATTTTTTGGTAATAAAGTTTAATACCACATGCTGGCTTTCAACACATTTTGTATTCTTATTTCTTCATTTATTATTTATTTATTTGTATTTAAGTGGCCTTCTTCTTTCTTTTTAATCATTTTACATTGGTGTGTATTACATCAGATGCTCCTCCTGTCAAACCAGCTACAAACAGACCTATCTGTATGTAGATGTATATTTTCCCGTCAGCGTTCGGGCCTGAGGATGGCCTGATTTAAAATGTGTTCTTTGTTATTCTGGTTTTCTGTCCTCAGTGTCCGTCACAGGCTTTAATAGCACAGATCACACACTGGACGCAGCGACGTTTAACCTGTGCATGTGAAATGAATGGAATGATTTATTTTTATAAAAACTGTACTCGCCTGTTCATACTAATCTAGAGATAGACTCTGCCTGCTTCTGCCTGAGATATGCCCTTTGACCTTTTCTGAATTTGAGCCATAAAAACCCTCTTGTGTCCCAAGATGGCCGCCGCCGCTGCAGCCCTGGTGTCGCGCGCAGACCCAAGGTGGTCGCCGCTGATAAAAAGTGCCTCAATCTTCACACTGCAAAACAGGAACATCTCCATTGGGATTATTTGAATTTGGAATATCACTCTTGATTTGGATAATTTTGACAAGTTGCTTTATTTACTCCACTAAAACCAAGTGGAATTACATAAATCAGGATTAATATTCAGAATTCTGCTCATTTAAACCATGTGCGCAGATCTTCCCGTTTTGCTGTGCAGCCTTGTCCAGTCTGCTGCTGAGGCCACACTGCAGCTCAAAGCATAACTAAAAAAAAGAGGAAAATAAATGTAGTTTACTGTTGAGCTGGAGGAAATGAATGACTGATATTCGAATCATAATTTGATTTCTTTGCTCTAACCTGTTCTTCTTTCACACTCTTCCTTTGTCATCGCATCCCTCAGTTTCCTCTTTGGCCTTGCTCTGCGCCTCCAGTTTCCAGGCAGCTCTATTTAAAACCCTTTACTATTAAACCCGTATAAACCTGTAAACCACATATCCTCATCCAAACCATTTAAAATAACATATCTCACTTCATCTACAAAACATTTCACTTGAGCTGTGCCTCTGATGGACGTCTTACTTCACCTGTCCATCCTCACCACAGGTTCTGCTCCTGTTTTCTGCTCCTCTCTGCTCCTGTTTTCTGCCTCCGTCTGTTGCTTTCTGCTCCTCTCTGCTCCTCTCTGCTCCTATCTGCTCCTATCTGCTCCTATCTGATGCTTTCTGCTCCTCCAGGTCTACAGTAAACACCAGCTCTGAAACTGAAACCAGCCGATCAAACCCCTTCAAGAAATCCTCCAGATCTTTATTGATCTCAAATATTATAGCATAATAGATATGAATGATTTTATGAAAGTTCTATGTAAAGCTCCCTGTCAATGTTTTTTCTATCTTTACATTGTTAGAAGGGAAAATATAGATAATATTTATTACAGAGACAATTTAGAGATAAAAAAATGTTTAAGAGATTCCAGTAGCAGACGTGAACCAGCCTTACTCTGAGATTCAAACTTTGCCAAATTCAATAAAAACCTGTGATGTCAGATCTGCCAAATGTGTCCGAGTTTCAATGGGTTGGCAGCAGGACTTTCTATGGAAGAAATCATTTGAACCCTGACGCTACTGGGTGCCAGTTTTGTACATTGTGTACTTTAATATTATGAATAGTTTAAAATGTTAACATCAGACTACATTTGTACATATGAGAAGAAAATGGATCCATTATCTTATAGCACTACAAAGACACTAGAAAATACTTTTCTTTATGTTCTCTCCCTAACCCTTTCAATAAAAACTGTAACATTTATTCTTTCATTCACAGATTATTAGTGAATTACATTATTACATTCCAAAATGTTGATGCCCACATCCCTTCTTGTGCCCATGAAAATAAACATGAAAAGTGCAAACAAATTTATTTAGACAAAAACACTGCAGGTCCAGTTGTTTTCTCGTGATTGGATATATGTCTCTTTTTACATTCTTACCCTATAAATATTATTAATAGTGAAATGGATGAATGTTGACATAAAGCTAAGCCCTGGGGGAAATATTGTGGAGGTCTTCTGCTCACATAAGAAATATACACCTAAATGAAATAGATGGTAGATTGTAAATCAAAAACTGGCTAATCAATAAGGTAGAGAGAACATACAGTAACTAAAGGTCAATATGGTGCAAAGGTACTTGATAACACATGACATGGTCATTTTGAGTTGCAAAGTCCCCTTCCCTCATCCAACAGTGGCAGTCACAGCATTAATCAACCTGATGGCAGGGGTCAAAGGTGTTCAGTTGAGAGTAAACATTGTATTATTTGCCCTTTGATTAAAAAAAAGAAAAATCATGTTTTTATTTCAACAAAACCTATGCTGATGTATTTTAGATGATCTCACACTATTTTCAGCAGCATACTGTCCTGAAAAGAAATACATTCTTTACCAATTCTTTATAGAACTTTGTGGACATATTTGGGTCTGCTCTACTTTAATCACAGACTCACACAATTTTCAGTCTGTGTGTGGACAATGGCTCCACAAAGTAAGAATCCAACGGAAATTATAGGGAGGAATGTGTCCCACACTGTCAGGACTGCATGGGCAGCCGAGTCCAAAATGGTTTTAGGGGCAGGTCCACAGGTGCAGGAGATCGGGGTCCACCAGGCTGTTTTTCAAGGGCAGGTCCACAGACAGGTCAGGGGGAGGGGCCTGAAGCCTGTGGCGGGGGGGTCGTCGGTGGGGGATGGGAAGTTCGGAGTGATGCGAGGGCAGAGGAGGCGTGAACAGGTACGGGTGCAGTAGAGCCTGAAGGAGAGAAGATGTTTAGATAATGTTCTTTTTATTAAAACACTTTAAACTTCCAAAACAAAGCATAACATAAAAGAAAATGTGTAAAAGTGCTAACTAAAATGATTGCTAGCCAAGAGTTTTGTGACATAGAACACACATTGGCACAGCACTGTACAGAATCAAGAAGCTTCAGTGACTAAATACAATAACACTAAATACAATAACACGGAAGACTAGATTGAAAGAGAGAAAACTGGTCGTTTGCTTTTTCCCTTTTTGGAGAAGTTTGATTTGATGTATTATAGAATTTCTTGATAACACGTCACACAATACAATATTCCACAATGCCAATATTTTTTTGAATGTCATGCCATTGTACAATTCTTACGATTTACTGGCATCACACAAGAAAACACTGGCTTTATATGTTCTGTCTACCTCAGTTTAACAATAGTAAGTGTAACCTACTCCTGTTTCTGCGTGATAATCACTCGTACCTGTTTTGCAGAGCAGCGTTGTTTGGAAGGGTAAACCAGGAACTTGCAGAGAAGGTCCAGGGCCTGAGGAGAAGTGTCTGGGACGATCTCCTCCAGTGGGATAGGGGGGTTGTCCTTAAATGTGATCTTATTGTAATCAGGTAACTCCACCATCTCCTGCAGGACACACAGACATATGGGCCCATTCACAAAAAGAATAATTTAATTCCAGTAACTAGTATTTGAATTAGAACTTAGTAAATGTGTTGTAGCGAACCAATACAAACTCTCTGCTCCGGGCAACAAGAGCCTTTCTCGGTTTGGAAAATTTGGATTTCAATAGTTCCTGCTTTTGCTGTCAAGTCACTACTGTTATTCCTGACCATTCGGAGAGACCCTACTGTACCTTACTAACAGATTTGTTGGTGCTAAAGGCAGACTTACCGGCCATGTCTCTTCAGTGGGTGTCCCTAACACTCTCAGCACACAGCACAACTGTTCAATGTCATTCTCTCCGGGAAAAAGAGGAGAGGAGTTCAGCAGCTCCCCAAAAATACAGCCCACTGCCCTGTAACATGACAGACAGTGTTACTGTGGCAGAGTGGTTATCAGTATCAGAGCAGAGTACCCTAGCAAAGTTTCTCACCAGAGGTCCACTCCTTCATCATATTTTCTGGCGCCATAAAGAAGCTCAGGAGCTCGATACCATCTGAACAATAGTATAGTGGCTTAATTAATATCGTCATAATTTGGCGAATCTGAAAAAAACAAAAAACACACAGACACACACATGTTTTGTACCTGGTGGCCACCTGGTGGCTGTAAAGTCTCTCCCCTTGCTCACTCAGGAGTCTGGCCAAACCAAAGTCTGCGATCTTCAGGTGTCCAGAGGAACTGATGAGGAGGTTCGCTGGCTTCAGGTCCTGCACACACAAAGCAAAACAAGACTATAAATGGTAAAAGGTCACATTTATACAGCACTTTTCTATTTCCAATGGGAACTTAGAGCAATATACATCACACACCAGACATTGGAGGCGAGGCACGTTAAGGGTCTTCCCCAAGAAGTGTTCACACTGGCTCTACCAGTTTTGCTAAAGCCGCTGACCTTCGGCTCGGAGGAAAAACTCTCTAACTAAACTAAAGCCACTATAACACATGACTGTGGTGTCTGTATTGGAGTCACCCTAACAACTTGAAACATCCTCCAGCCAGGAGCACCTGGGAGGTCCTGGCTCATATGTGGTCCTTGCTCCTAACGAAAGATTGATCAACTGCAGATGACACAATAGCAGCAGTACTAGCAATAGCAGTATCACAGTCTTACTAGCAATTATAAAAAGTGATAAATGTGTATACAAACCCTGTGCATGATGTTGTTGTGGTGCAGAAAGGTCACACCTTTCAGTAACATCATCATGTAACCTTTGACTTGTGCTGGGGTCAGGGGTCTCTCTGAGTTTCTGATGACCTCTGAAAGGTCCGACAGCATATAATCAAACACCAGCACGAAGCCTGTCCCATGAGGAAACACTGCCTTCAGCTTCACGACCTGAAACAAGAATACAGATAAACACCCAATACAGACAAAGGTAAGGCACACTCACTCACACCAAATAATATGTCCTCCTTCACAACATCCATTCTCCAAGCAGCACCACCAAACCAGCATGAAGAAGACTCACATGCTGGTTGTCTTCTATCTCCTGCAGGGCCTTGATTTCTCTCAGAGCCTGGTTTGGGATCCCATCTTCCAGCCGCCGCAGAGCCACTTTTTTCAGTGCAACAGTCTCCCCAGTCTAAGCAACATATTCGTATTTTAATTTAACTCATCACACTATCAGCGATCTTTCAACCATCTGTACCGTAGGTAGCATACACAATGTAATTACACATCTTGGTCTGACATTCCCAATTATGACAAAATAAAAGGCTGTCCAACAAGCCAATTACCTCAATATGTTTGGCCTTGAATACGATGCCATGGGCGCCTTCTCCAATGCGGCCAAGGATGCTGTACTGCTCCATGTGGATGATGTGGATGATGTGGATGGTGTGTGGATGGTGTGGATGGTGTGGATGATGTGGATGGTGTGGATGTTGTGTGGATGTTGTGGATGGTGTGGATGATGTGGATGGTGTGGATGTTGTGTGGATGGTGTGTGGATGTTGTGTGGATGGTGTGTGGATGGTGTGTGGATGGTGTGTGGATGGTGTGGATGATGTGGATGGTGTGGATGTTGTGTGGATGGTGTGTGGATGTTGTGTGGATGGTGTGTGGATGGTGTGGATGATGTGGATGGTGTGGATGTTGTGTGGATGGTGTGTGGATGTTGTGTGGATGGTGTGTGGATGTTGTGTGGATGGTGTGTGGATGGTGTGTGGATGGTGTGGATGGTGTGGATGATGTGGATGGTGTGGATGTTGTGTGGATGGTGTGTGGATGGTGTGGATGGTGTGGATGGTGTGGATGGTGTGGATGATGTGGATGGTGTGGATGTTGTGTGGATGGTGTGTGGATGGTGTGGATGGTGTGGATGGTGTGGATGATGTGGATGGTGTGGATGTTGTGTGGATGGTGTGTGGATGGTGTGTGGATGGTGTGGATGGTGTGGACAGTGTGGATGATGTGGATGATGTGGATTCAGTCTATGTCAACACTTAAACTGTGCTTGATTTCCCGCAATCAAATCTGTAAACAACAGCGTATCTATTATTCGGAATCACACGAATAAAACCAGCTACGTTTCTGTTGTCGCTAGCTCACAGGGTACGTTTCCTTGGCAACCAAAATGCTAACACGAAAGCTAATGGCTAAAATAGCTGATAAATTCGGACAATAAGCGTTTGGGATTTACTCCCATCGTTCCATACTTTGTTATTAATAATCCGATAACAGTAAATTAACTACTTATTATATATCAGCTGACTTAGTGTCCAGAAAGTGTGAATGTGCTGACATTACGGTGCTAGAGGATCGGTTTGTTTTGGTTTTTGCAGCACTTCCTGTCGCTTCATCTACTGAGCAACGCATTTTTTACTGTTACCTTTTCATCTTTTAAACATTTATTCCCATCATTTCCCTACATCGACGTAAAATTCAAATTTTCTATTTGCTATGGCTGGAAAAATCCGATTCTGTTTGAGAAGGTAAAACATTTACTGTGAATGCTATTTCTCTCCCGGATGTATTTTGTCCACATTCAGCTTCCGTAGGGTAAGTGAAGTTGAATCTATCTTTTGTGGCGTTATGCGCGAGTTACTACTACGTATTTACGTATTACACGGTAGTAATAGGGACATCACTTGGCTACGTCTGGTCGTGCAGATATAACCAGACGTACTCTGCGGGTTCATGTTTTTAGTTGTGTTTTGTCTTCCAGTTCTGCACCAGGGCCACTACAATCATGTCCACTCTCCGCTTTGGTCAGCACCTCATTCGGAGCTCCGTGGTGTTTCTAAAGACCGAGCTCTCCTTTGCTCTGGTTAATCGCAAACCGGTGGTCCCCGGACACGTTCTGGTGTGTCCTCTGCGGGTAGTGGAGCGGTTTGGAGACCTCAAACCGGAGGAAGTGTCGGATCTGTTCTGCACCACGCAGAGAGTAGCGCGCCTGGTGGAGACTCACTTCGCCGCCACTTCACTGACCATCTGCGTCCAGGACGGAGCCGGGGCCGGACAAACCGTGAAACACGTACACGTACACGTCTTACCGCGGAGGACGGGAGACTTTCAGCGAAATGACAGTGTTTATGATGAACTTCAGAAGCACGACAATGAGGACGAGGACCCTGCGAAGTGGAGAAGCTCAGAGGAGATGGATCAAGAGGCAGCAGAGCTCAGGGACAGACTGGACGGACAGTGACCCAGCAAAGAACGATTCATTATTACCTGGAGGTTGGATGAATGAATGACAAACATGCATACATACGTATACATATATGCTAAAATGTATCATTGATATGTTGACTCTTGGCTTTTCCTCCTCGTGAAGTTGATTTTATGTTATTTTCCTAATTGAATATGTGGCACAATACCTCATGCTAAGACATTTAATTTATTATGCCCATGAAATCCTGTGTTGAATATTTGTTTTATAAATTTTTAATTTATACAAGAAGCGTCTCTTTTTTCTTTGGTGCAATGGCAAATGTTAAATGGTATCATTATGTGAGTCTTTCTTGTGCGCCTTCTGTTTGACTTGCTGATGATTTGTGCAAAATCTCCTGGTAAACGAGACTGCTGCCTCCACACAATAGACAAAATAAAGGCTATCATTTTAGTTTTTGTATATGTGCTCTATACGGAAATGCAATAGTGCCATAGTTAGTCTCATCACACACATATGTTCTTAGAAAAATATTTATGAATCAAGAGTTTACCAGAGCTTTGGTCCATTCAAGATGATGTCTGAGCAACACGGTTTAATGACATGAAATTTATACACACCCTACAATCTGCTAAACTAAGTGAGAACAAAGAGCAGCATTCATAATGTGCAGATAATGCAAGTAAATGGTACATACATGTTTACATTTGTACTTACGCTGTACCTAGAGCTGTTGGCAGTTATCTGGGAGCTTTATATTCCTAGGGGTCCTGTCCATAATATAATTCTGTTTTTTGACGATTGGCTAATCTCCATTCGCGCCCCCTTGTGGTTAAAGGAATACATGCGTGTTTAAAAAAGAATCGTTTGATGTAGGTTTTCTATGCATACATTACAAAATACACGTATTTTTGAGGCTCGGACTGAGTAAATGTGTCTGTGGATATTTAGAGACTCTTCGTGTACTTCACCTGTACATAGTGTCTGAGTGATTTATAACACTTTACATGTGCGATGTGGACTTTGTGACCTGCAAGTGTCGCTGTTCACATAACAGTTCTACTTGTATCGCTCTGATTACACGAAGAAGAGTCATTTCCGGTCCATCACGTTGTTTACACTGGTGCCATGGCCTCCCTAGCGTGTTGAAATAACTGTTATTTTACATTATAATGATACAACAGCAGCGGAGGCTAAACAAAACCTCGGGTCAACACTGTCGATGTTTCCTCTTTTTTATTTTTTTATTTATAAGTCTAAAGTAGAACCACTGTTATGGCTAATGCTACGACTAACATAGACCAGAAAGTGTTGCAGTACGAAAACTTCATAAACGAAGTACTCCGGAGGGATTTACAGTAAGGGACAGTAATGTGTGCACTAAAGACGGGGACAGAAGTCATACGTGTATATTAATTTGTAGTTGTGTTCTACAGGAAGGTTTTAAAGCAGCGGGATTCTGTTTATGAGAAGATCTCACAGTATCTGCAGCTCAAGAACACGCTTCAGAGTCTCCAGGTCTGTATGGACTTTGAAACAGAATAGTCACTATTCTGGTCAACAAAACTTGCTCAGTGTTATACCTTTGCCCCACAATTGGATCAAATACCATAGTCTCCGTGAAACAAATGTGTATGCAGTAACCTACGGTTCTTTAATTTGACTGCCTTCATATTGTTCTGGTGTTTGTTGTCAGCTAATTATTTTATTGTAGCAACTATTGGCATTCTTGATTATGAATTCCTACTTTATTAATTTGGCTGAAAAATGTAGTGACAGGATTTTTTTGGTGATATTATTTTCTAGGAGGAAGGATCGAAGCATCTCAAGACTGATGTGGATCTGGGCTGTAATTTCTACGTTGAGGCCCAAGTGTAAGATGCAACCTTCTCTGTACACAAACTGTTAATAAGAATATCATTTAAGATTAATTTGATTGATAATACAAAACAGATGTAATACAGTTTAGAACCCCTTATTGTTCAGCCATTACTGCAATCATAATACGCGTTTTCAAATCTTGTCTAGTACATTGGCATTTAGGGTTAAGGCATTTTTGGGATTTGACAATGACTTCCTCAAAGCTGAATTTCCCAAAAAGTTAATTTTTGAATTTTGAATTTTATGGTTATCGTTTTTATCCTCCTTCCAAGAATGAGGGAGAAATAAGGGGTTAAAATTTTCTTTGCTTGTGGCACTTAATTCATACTGTTAAATCAAGGAGACATTATGAATATACTTTTTAATAGGCTATTGCTTATTATGTTTTGTTATAACAACTTCATCTTCTAAAGCTGCTTCAAACCGGGAAATGGTTGAAATACGTTTTAGCTAATGCTTAGCTTTACGGAGGCTGAATGTCATTTACATATGATCAACTCCAGGATCTTCTGGTCCTTCACTGACCCTGGGCTGATTTAAGACAAAACCAGATATAAACAGGCCAAAATAAAGTCTATCAGTCCAAACCAGATGCTGCTTGTGACAGTTTGAGACCTGCACTCTAACCCTCTGTCCCTGTCAACAGCGAGGATGCGTCGAAGGTCTTTGTGGCAGTGGGATATGGGTTTTTTGTGGAAATGACCCACGATGAAGCGCTGAAGTTTATCGAGAAAAAGACTGCTCAGCTCACAAAGTACACACAATATTTATAAAGTAGACATTCATTGGAAACAATTCTAATTGTGCTGTTCTACCCCAGATTCACTGACCAGCTCACCAAGGACTCTGCCAAAATCAAAGCTCACATTCGTCTGGTTTTAGAGGTATGCAACATTAGACAACTACTTTAAGAGTAACCTAAAGAATAACCTAAGTACCGGTAAAAACAATTTTCCTCAAATTACTGACCCACATTTTCAAGCCATGTGACTGCTATTACATACGGTCGTTATGAATGTATGTTTGTATTAATGTGTTCAGAGACGACATAGGTCTCACTCTCACTACAAATGTGGAACAGCTCGTGACTGAAACTATTAATATCTGGGCTTTGGTGTTAAAACGTCTTCTATCTGTGCAGGGTCTGAGAGAGCTTCAGGGCTTCAGTGATTTGCCCGAGTCCCCGACCAGAGACCTCTTCTGAGATGCATAAATATCATAATGACACGCCTCTATTTAAAGGTCCCTGATGTAACTTTTCAGTGGGAGGGTCAGCCACCTGCTTGTTTGCATGGAGATTGCTTTGCCCGGACTGTTCCACCACTAAGCAAATGGGTACAAGCCTCCTACTGGATAATTGCTGCATGGTTGATTTGTCTTTCACCTTGTATATAAACCCAATTGATGCAGTGAATGGGTTTTAATTTCTGAAACAACCATCTGGAAATACAAATATTATGGTCATGGAAAAGATGCCAGTATAGGGACCTTTCTATAGAAGCGGTACGGAGCCGTGCTGTCTGTGGTTTTGGCAGGCTGTGTCTATATGGAAACAAGCACGTTATGCCTCAGGGGCAAGTATATTTTTCTTGCAATAAAAACAACATAAGTGTAATATACATGTTTAATGCCATACTGTTCCAAGCAAAGCAATATCATCTCCTTGAAGACGAGCAGGTGGTGGACCCTCCATCTCAAAAGTTCTGTTGAAAAAGCAGATAACTATGTGTAAATGCTCCTGCCATTGTTTCTACTAATGACAAATATGTGTCCCATTACTGCTCCCCTGTGACTGGAGTTTGTATGTTGTAAATATGTTTTGAGTAAGTGAAATAAAAATCCCCACTATTTTGTGATTTCTTTGCCCTAATGTATAGTGTTACTTCCAAATAATACAGTGCTATAGTTGTTAAGTATATGGTATCCATAATAAGTGAACTGGTTTTGTCATCTTACTCAAAAAGTTTCAGTGTTCAAGTAAAAGTAACACAAGAACTAATTACAGTCCTTTGCTATGCAACAGAAACTACACTTTGCGTCAAGGTGCAGTACTATCTTCACAATAAAAGCATGTGTTATATGTGCACAAGTATTGGTTTTATTCTTCACACAGAGACAGCTAAAAATTCAAGTTCTGATAGTTGGTCCCACAAATGTTATTAAAGTTCTAACATACAATGAGAAATGTTATGTTTAAATGCACGTATCAATTATTTACCAACCATCTTTAGTTATGTCTCTGAGCTCCACATCAGGGGATATTTTTGAGTAAAATCTAGCAATGATTTAGTTGCTTTTCTGCTTTAAAATAGTTTTGATGACCCTTTTTATCCGTTCATGTTATCTATGCATGGATAAAGCAGCAGGGTATTACGCAGGAATGCAAGTCACCGAGCACCACAGACACTGTATGTTCCTCAATCAATTAAAATTGTTGAATTATGTTGGATAATGGTAAATTAATAAAATTGTATCTACAGAACTCCCTTTTCCTCATCCACAGAAACAAGCTGTATGTCTTCACATAGTACTACAGAAGTGAAGCGTCTGACCCATGAATACAACGGCAGTAGTGGCGATGGCTCTCGCACATTTTTTGGTTACTCAAAATATTTCGTAGATTCTCATTTTAAAAAATATACAAGTACACGATTAGACTATATTGGGTTCGTGCACTTTCATGCATTTGTTTTAGAGTTTGTTTTGAAGACGTCGCACGGAAGTAGTTGTCCTCACTGAATCTGACGTGACAGTGGGAAAAAGTAGTGAGGGGGCGTTCGTACAAACAAACAAACAGGAAGAAACTGACGAAATAAGACCCCACGACCTTCTTTGTACTAAACATTGATATTCACAAGACATTTTTACCTGCCCTGGATGACTTTGGGTGGTTGTTTTTCTAGCCCGCTTTCAGCGCATTTTGACGCAGAAGAAGCAGGCGGGGGGCTAGGCTAACAGATTAGCATAACACGACAAGCATGGCGACAAAGCCAGCACAAAACACATGATTTAAGGGGCTTTCCCACAATTAACCTAGCGTCTATTTGTGGATTCAGTCGCAACGTACAATCGCTACAAAGCGCACTAAATGCACATTTATACTGTAAAACTGGAGGCTGAAGTTCCTGCTGCAACAGCGACTGTCATCTCAAGTAGCGTCTGTCACCAGCCAAGATGCAACGCCTAAAGATTTTTTTGTGTGTTGCGAACAGACAATAACATGGACTAAAACGACACTGAAGACGGAGTCATATCGCGTATGTTTGATCGACTTCTTTTAACGGGGCTAATTTGAGTCTAAAAGCCTCTTGATGTAGTTTGATGTGACTTTTAGAGAAGCATTAACATGGAGCCATCGGAGGACGCCTTACATAACGCCCTCACCTTGGCAGAGGATCGGCTCAGCGCGGCCTCAGCGGCGGCAGCTCCCCTTTGACGGCTTCAACCCCCCGAAACAAAACACCCCGAAGCAGGGAAACGACAGCAGAGCACCCGCCAGCCAGGGGATGGAGCGGGACATGTAAGAGAACCACGGACGAAGAGGGAATGACGAGGGGCTGAAGATGGAGTCAAACCCACTGCTAAACTGTAAGGATGCGCCGTGTGTGTTTTGAGTGCAACAGGTGTGTCCGTGTGATGGCGCACACGGGGAGCACACGTTGCAGGGATGTACACTACATTTAGGGTATTTGGTGACGAAGCAATACAGCGTCAGCGACCCTCTGCTATCAGTGTGTGTTCAACAGATGCGGAGTTGCCTCGCTGCAGCTCTGAGGAACATGCTTTAATGTAAATGGTCGGGTTACACTGGTGACTGATGGTCCCGCCGCTGATCTGAGACCAATGAGACGGTTGCCATGGAGATGCTGATGCTTTCAGGCTGGAATGAGACCAGAGTGAATTGTCAAAGTGTGACAGCTTAAAAATGCTCCAGTCTGTAAGACTTTTGGCGCCAGAAGTGAGCACTCATGCATCACATCACAAGACCATGTTGTAGTGCTGGATTCTCAGTGAGGTGTTTGTTTTTTCTCCCTGTGTGGGGGGGGGGTTCAGATGGAGGGAAAGTTTGTTGTTTGTTTTAGGTGCTAGTATGTGCTTATGTTATGTCAAAGAGGTGTTGTTTAATCATTTTCATCAGCGACAACATCCGTTATTCTGCCATATTTCAGTAGTACAAAAGCTGAAGATTAACAATACAATATTAGGACTGCAACAATTAATCAAACAAAGTCGACTATAAATAATAATTGTACTCATATTTTGATTAAGGCCTTTTATAACAAATACTATGTCATTTTTAAATCAAAATGTAAAATAATAAACATTTACTGATATTCAACAATAATACAGTTTATTCAGAAACATTCTCTATCCAGAAGCTTTCACATATTTTTTCATTCATTCATTTTCTACTGTTTGACTAGTTGACTTCTAAAATAATCATTAGTGACATTTTCATTGCCTCCACCTCACTGTAAAACTATAGCCTTACAGGATGTTGTGGTATTATCTGAAAAACGGCATCATCCAGGACAATAAGTGACTTGGTTACATTTTAAATTCTGAAATTATTTGCCTTGTCCTCCAATTAATGAAGTTCGGACTGGAAGAGCATCTCACGAAAGGTCTGAGATACTGCAGTGTGTTGGTGGTCTTCGGTGGCAGTGATGAGAGGTTGTCATGGCGATGGTTGCCATGCAGCCGGAGGTCATGGGATACTTTTGAGGCTCCGATTGTGTAATGTTACACACCACTTGTAATGATAATGAGACACACCTCATGTTTCCCTCTTACCAGTAGTTGTCAACCTTTGGACCCCTGGTGCTAAGCAGCCTTCATGTGGCACTTCATGTGGTACTTAAGCTGAATAAGTGCTGAGTTTTATATTAACATAAATTCACATTTATTCTTGATTCAGCGTGGCTGTGTTTCAGGTTCAAATTTGGAATGCAGGAAATTAAGTCCTAGAATGGACCTAGGGTGCATATTCACAAAAAGATTAGCTACATGATTTTTTACATTGTTTGTATGTTATGAAAAGACAACTTGGCATGAAAATGTGTGGTCCAGTCAACAAACTCTGAACCTTGCCTGTGAGGGCTTTCCTAGCTGTGACAGAACTTGAGGTCGATCTGTGCTTAAAAGAAGTGAGTGAGTTTGCATACAGACACTTGTAATCAGAATTCCACAAACAGGTTTGTTAATGAGACTCATTTTTCAAACCTGTTTTAGTCTTGATTAAACCCTGTAGATCACAGGCTTTGTCACAATTATATATGTACCAACAATTTCAACCAAATATATTTCACAATGAGAGAAACATAAAATCATTACATGCAACAACAACAAAAATCTGAAAGAATATCAAAACATTATACCTTAAACAACTGAACATTAATTTAGCTTGAACGAGTAACTCAGGAAAACATGAATAAAAAGTCAATCAATTCAAAAGTCATCCGCTGGACACTGTTTCTAGACTAGAGCTGCACAATATATCACTAAAGAATTTATATTGCAAAATATGCTGATGTAATAAGCAATATAGCAATATAATAAAATGCATCGCAAAAAAAGTTATTTACATTTAGGTCTGTTTTTGGACAATAGATTGAACAAAATAGACTTCTAAAACCGCCACGTTTACAATTTTCTGGTTCTTATGTTTTTATTGAGACCTGAATAATCACAATTAACCTAATAACATTGCCCTCCCTGGACTGGTTAGATTTAGAGAATAGGTTGCTGCACACTCATGGAAGGTTGTATCTCAGACCTCCAGACCGTTCCTATTCAAAGAAGAGTTTTCTTTTTTAAATGGCCTCCTTCACTTCTCATTCTAACCATCCCATTTTAAATGAAGGTGGACTGATGATTGTAAT
Source organism: Eucyclogobius newberryi (assembly GCF_026437365.1). Taxonomy (NCBI): domain Eukaryota; kingdom Metazoa; phylum Chordata; class Actinopteri; order Gobiiformes; family Gobiidae; genus Eucyclogobius; species Eucyclogobius newberryi. The sequence continues at coordinate 21,640,897 of NW_027315801.1, forward strand.
CCAGAGTTCTAGTTCTAGTTTTAGTTTTGCCAAAGTAATTCTCATTACAGTCTTCATCACTGCAATGAATTCAATACACTACATTACAATGTCAATAAATCTCCAGACACTTAAGGGACCTTGCTTCTGTTTTCCTTTTTGTCCTGTTTTTGAGCTCTTTTATGACAGAAGGGAATCATATTAGATGGGTTTTTAATCCCCAAAAACAATTCATTCTTACTGTAAGCAGAGTTGCTTCTCCATAGATCCGACCTGTAATTTGGCCTGAAGGAATCACTTGCTTGTGTCCAAGGTTATAGATTATGGTTGTTTATTACCATACTGTGTACAGGTGGCATCTTCAATTTTGTTGCCTTTTTACCTCTATTTAACAGTTTTCTCTTCTTCTTTTTCTTCTTCTTCTGCTGCAGCAATGGACCCATCAATCACCCTGTGGCAGTTCTTGCTCCACCTGCTGGAAGACCAGAGCCAGCGCCACCTGATTTCATGGACAGGCTGTGGCTCTGATAGAGAGTTCAAACTGCTGGACGCTGAGGAGGTGGCTCGACTGTGGGGCCTCCGGAAGAACAAGCATAATATGAACTATGACAAGCTGAGCAGGGCACTGCGCTATTACTATGATAAGGTACTACTACTACTACTACCGCTACTACTACTTATACTACTAATGCTGCTGCTGCTGCTGCTGCTGCTGCTGCTGCTTGATGCTGCTGAAGCACCCATCCGCCACCCCATTTACCACGCACAATGTAATAAATTAACCTGAATGCACCTAATTATTAAAAGCATATCGTGCAAAGTCAAAGACTATCAAAACTATTTGGAATGTCAAATTATTTTCTGTTTTAAACCAGACTTTGCCAATCCACCTCTTATTCATGGAATTACAAGCACAAACAGCTGATGAACTGATCTAGATTGAATAGTAGTGCATTTCTCTCAACATTTCTGTTGAATTCTTTAAAAAACATAAAACATAAGTCAGTTGTCCTGACTAAAGTTTCAGACTTTAGTTTTTCTGTCCACAGTCCAGTGCCCAGTGCATCTTGCAGAGGTGCTGGAGAACAGTGGGCAGGGGCAGAGGCTCCTCTGAGAACAATTGACACAGGATTTGGACACAAGCTTTAACCCCAACTGTATCACAGGTGTTCTAATACAGGGGTCCCCAACCTTTTTTGCACCACGGACCGGAATAATGTAGGTTTTATTTTCGTGGACCGGTGTGCCAGTTTATGTCGCGGTCAGGTTAACTTGCACGGAAGTGGGCGGGGCTTAGGCTTCCATTCGATTCAGCTCCGAACGTGAAATGTTCTCAAAAGACCCGTTTGTACATTATTAAGTGTACCACACCAAAAGATCCGAATTGGAGTAACATAACGTACAGTTACACGTGTCCTCACTGTTCTTCTGACTGGTGGAAGCTCATCAAATAAATCTGGCAAAAATAAGTGCATACAAATTTCAACTCACCACACGCTGAATCAGTGGGGGCCCTGCGTGTTTTTCTGTGCATGAGATGGTCCCATCTAGGAGTGATGGGAGACAATGACCCCCGCAGTGTGTTTCTAGTTTTGTCTTGTTGCCGTAACTGCAGAAAAGCCTCTTCACACAGAGGATGTTGGAAATGGTAGTAAGGTTTTTAGTGCTCTTGTGGCGATGTCAGGGTATTCTGTCTCCAACAGCTGATCCTCTTGTTGCACATGCTCGATTCGCCCGGTTTAATGGGTCGTGGATCCATTGACACGCAGTTCGCGGATCTTTTGCGCACGGGAAGTAGCGCTCAAACTCTTGTAAAAGTAAAAACAGGTGATCACGTAGCAGTTGCAGAATGCTGGCCCAGGTGACGTGTCCAAAATCCTCGCTGGCTCCTCGTCTGCTCCTCACTTAGCCTTTTCCTCTTTGCAAAAATGCTCTCCAAAGACTTTTCTTTTTTACTCATTTTCGCTGGCTTGTGGGTCTACTTTTGGGCAGCGCGTTTGATGCGAGGCATCCGCGATGACGTATCGCGTATAATGCACGTATCAGTTATGTTATCACGCAGGACAAGAGCAGAGATATGATATACTTCCATTATATTTAATGGATTTCATTGGTAATTTCCTATAAGGCTAACCACAGACAAGCTTATTAGCGTGTCATGAGGGACAGGCGAAAGTTACGTCGGAGAAGATGCTGTCACTGATAGATTATTTCCAGTTTTTGTGCGGCCCGGTAGCAAACGCGTTGCGGACCGGTACCGGTCCCCGGCCCGGTGGTTGGGGACCCCTGTTCTAATATATGAGATTACAGGAAATTACATCCATCCAGGGGAGCTGTGACAACAGTTGTTGCCTACAATTGTGGAGTGAATAAGTAATACACTGCTTTGGGTGTCATGAAAGGGACTCTATACTATATTAATGAATTCATTAATTTTGATCAAAGAAATTCCTGGGTGAAGATTCCCAGACCTACTTTTAAAAAAAACTAGGATTATGATTATATTCAGGGATCCTTATTTAATGGACTAGTGCCAACTAAAGTCTTTTCAAAAGTTTACAACATAAGACAAAATTCAGTAACACATTCACTGTCAGGGGGCTCCATCAGAATTTTTGTCCAGGGTGTAAAAAGAGTTAGGCACTAAATTTCAGCCAAAAATAGTCTTAAATAAACACATTTACTCAATTAAAGGTGTTTTTATAGTACTACATTTTTTTTGCTGTAAATGGGGTTTGTTTGTCACAAACTTGTCTAAAAACCGATCTCCATGGAGAATGTTCTAAAGTTTGGTGTTAACTTTCCATCACTAATGCAGGTGGCGAGCCGCTACCAGGAATCTTACACTGTGCGGCTTTAATCTAAACCAAACAATAATCTATTTCCAATGTGTTTTTTCCCTTAGAACATTATAAAGAAGGTGAGTGGGCAGAAGTTCGTATACAAGTTTGTGAGCCAGATTGACCCATCAGCCATAGACCTGTCTCGGTCCAATATGGAGGAGAATCGCGACAATGCTGACTCCAACGGCCAATCAAAAGGTCTAGTGAGTGGGACGATAACCTGCCAATCTAAGGGCTTACTGCAGCGATCCTCTGTTCCTCCCTTTTCCCAAAAGAGCTCCTCTCGGAACGACTACATGAAGTCCGGCCTGTACTCCACCTTCACCATCCAGTCACTACAGACTACGCCCACACAGCTCTTCAACCAGCCAATCAAAACAGACTCCCCCAACCAGCTGCCAATCAAAACAGAACTACAACAGCCGCCCCTTGAACCTGTCACTCAAGTTGAAAGAATGCCAAGAGAGGTAAGGAATCTACAGCAAAAAACAAATTAAGAATTATTATTGTTCAAGCCCAGTTCAATGGTTGGTCAATTTGCTGCTTCCTGACTTCCCGTTAGTGTAGTTGTTAGGTCTCTCAAATTTCACTCGCTTAATAGAACCTATGAGCCCAAAATGTTTTTAAAAAATGACAATGTAGCTGACCACCCCTTCAGCGCTGGCCTTTCCCTGGACACATGCTTAATGTAATGCTTTCCTCAGGTCTGTGTAGTGCCAGAGTCCCGGCCGGTGCCTGTAGGTGGCGCTATGGACACTGGTTTACAGGTGATTGTCACTCAGCCGTCTCCATGTCCCACACCTGCCCTCAGCCCCCACAGCAATGGACTCTCACAGGTCAGTGATTTAACCAGGACTAGATCGAAACAACACTAAAATAAAGTTAAAAGGACAGAAGTGACTCTAAAGCAGAACTAGACTGGTCTAACTCTGTCTCTCCTCTCAGCCTCCAGCCCTGGAGCCCCCTCAGATTTTCCTGACCAGTGTGGGGGACGCCTTGACCCCTTTACTGTCCTTGGGGTCATCATCTGTGGGCCCTAGTTCCGTTCCTCACCCGCCAGAGGACTACAGCTCTGCTGCCCCTTCCCAGCCGCTCTTCCTGATCATCAACCCCCCTCCACAGAACCAAGGAACACCCCCTCAGAACCAGGCTCCAGTCCCTCTGATCCACCACCCCCACAGCCCTGCCCAGGGACAGGCAAATGTCCTCGGGCAGACTCCAGGACTCCCTACTCTGCAGCCCTCCATCGCGGTCAAGGACGAGGGGAGCCCAGCAGAGGGGCTTCTGGAGATGGTGGCTCTGGAGGAGAAACATGTGGAACAGGTGAGGGCAGGCTTTTAGATAGGATTTGAAAACACCCCATCCCAATAATTTTGTCCGGGGGCTTAAAAAATGGAAAGCCAATATGTGTATCACAACCTTTTTTCCGACGCTTTTACAAAATAAAGCAGAGCTTTTAACGCGGAGGCGACCGCACGGCGATCTAGAGCGGCGCCCGCACGCGTATCGCGCCGTATTTTACATGGTATTTGGCCGTGGAGGTTCGGCAAACGTGGAGCTTCGGCATTTTCCGAACCACGGCTCGGCAGCCAATCAGAGTCAAGCACACAAACTTTGTCGCCCAATCAGCGCACAGCATGCAAATTTTCACTTGTAAACAGTAAACTGTCATAGCGCGGACTATGGCGGACTATCGTCAAACGCTTCCCGGCCCGATTTAATGATGATATTCCCTTTTCTAAAATGTATTAATAAAAATGACCTGAAATGAAATGAAATGAAATACGGGAAGAAGGCCCTCTATCTAAAAGCATGGGTGAGGGTGAGGTGTTTAATGACACTCAACTTTAGCTTCCTTGTCTGAATACAAAGTGTTTCCAGATCCCTCTGCTGATCTGCGATTCGGCAGAACCAGAGCCCCCATTAACCATTGTGGAGACTCCACCCACTTCCTGTTTGGACCCTGGGGTCAATGGTCAGCGGGCAGAAGGGTCAGGACCAGGGGAGACCACACCCAAGAACACAGGCACTACAGGTGAGCCATGTGTTCCCTTCACACCCTCCTCAAACTTGTGTTTACATGTTCCTGAGTTTCAACTTGTCAGTGCTTTCTAAAGTCTAGAACTGATAATGGTAATTGAATGATAATGTGTTTAACAAACAGTGTCTATGGGTATGGTTTATGGGTTTGGGCTCACTCATCACAAGCTCTCAAGCGAAATATAAAAACCATAAAGAAATGTGCCTGTTTCAGGGTTAATTATTGAAATCGATTGGATTTTATATCAGTTCTATTAGTAATATCAATATCAGTTAAGCGCAGAATTCAAAAACATAGAAACAACCAAATTGTCTTTGGTGGCAATAAAAAAAAAACTAAAATTATTTTAAAACGTAGTGATATTGAAACGAAAGCCCTTTTCTCTACAGAGTCAACTGTTTCTGCACCATCCTCCTCCTCGTCCTCTTCTACTGTCCCAGTGTCGACTGCGTCGGAGAGCGCCCCCTCCAGACCAAAGAAGCCCAGAGGACTTGAGCTGCCCTCTGCCCCCATACTGCCACCGGGACTGTCTTTGGACAAGGTCTGCATCACAAAACTATAGCTCTTGTTTGGCCCTGCTCTAGTAGTGGATTAGCCCTGTTTTCGACCTGGTGGTGAGTTTCTTCTCTGTCTCAGGTGAATGCAGCAGTGAACAGTTTACTGGCTCCAGGATCAGCCACCAACACTCTGACGCCGACTGTCATCACCTCACATTCACTGGTAACACTACACTCAAGGAGCAGGAAAGAATCCTTTGAACAAAACACAATTGTATACAATTTGTGACAACATGATTAATGATAACTTTCTCAAATGTATGTAACGTAGACGAGTGTGTCACAGCCTCTCCTTGTTTTCCTTTTAGAACAACAGCGAGACAAGCATGATTTTCATATTTTTTTCCCTCCAGACCCCTGTGCTGCTGACCCCAAGCCCACTGCCTTCTACCATCCACTTCTGGAGCACACTCAGCCCCATTGCCCCTCGCTCTCCTGCTAAACTCTCCTTCCAGGTAACACTCTATGTTCCCTCTACACTTCAAACTAATTTTATGTGTGCATTCATCAAGTTGTGCTTGTTACTGTTAGCTTGGGCTGAATGTTAGCGAGATAAGAAGACATTATTATGGCAGTGAATTTGAGCTACTCAAAATTCAGAAACATTTTTGGTTTACGTTTTTGGTTATGTGTTAAGGAATTTATGTAGTGTTTTCCCTTATTCAAAAGACCATGACCTGGTTAAGATGAAATATTTTCTGTTATTCACCACCCTCTTTATTATGATGGACAGGTTAAGGTTGTGTTTCTGTGGTGATCTGAGGGAGACTCTATGTTTCTCTGTAAACTTGGAACAGAGACAGATCTCAGTGGTTCTGGCTCTGCTCTTTGTTCCCCCATCTGTTCCTCCACCCACTGCCTCCACTTACAACCTGCTCACAAATCTTTTTATTTAGCTCTCTGCAACCTCCCCTTATATCTGTGATGGTGTGCTCACACACTCCACAATGAATCATCTGTTCCATCTAATGCCATCATCTGCATCTTCTTTCCCTCCATCTTCATGTCCTCTTTTACCTTCTTTAGGAAAACCTTATTGTTCACTATAATAATATGAACACTTCATCTACAATACAGTGGTCTTATGATTAGACAAGTGGTTCCCAAACATTGTCTCCACACAACATGCACGTACTCGGGAGTGTTTTGTTCAAATAAAAACACAATTTGGAAATCTTTATCATAATAAACCCTGTTGGAGATCAATAGTTCCACATTACCGTATTTTCCGGACTATAAGTCGCACCAGCCAAAAAAAGCATAATAGAGAAGAAAAAAACATATATAAGTTGCACTGGAGTATGAAATGCGGTTACAATTCTAAAAATAACAAATAATATCGTATAAGTCGCACCCTCGGCCAAAACTATGAAAAAAGCTGCGACTTATAGTCCGGAAAATACGGTACTACACATTACTCTATTTCCTCAAAAGAGAAACTTGATCTTATATACTTCATGGGGATTACTTTGCTTGTTATATTGTATAAATCCATGAATCAACTCTATCATAGAAATAACGCAACATAAAATTCTATAAGCCTGCTTATATATGTATACCGTATTTTCCGGACTGTAAGTCACACTGGAGTATAAGTATATAAGCACCCTGGCCAAAACTATGAATAAAGGTGCAACTTATAGTCCGGAAAATAATGTATATATTATGTGTTGTTTATGTAGTTAAAGTTCTCTTTCCGAGCATATTAGGTAATATACTGGTAATAAATAATATAATCATTTATTTATACACATTCTGAATTCAACTCATGTAGATATTCATTTTGTGCCATGTATTGATTTGTTCTGTGTAATATGTTTTAGTTCCCGACCAATGGCAGTAACCAGATCCACATTCCTGCTCTCAGTGTCGATGGTCTGTCCACTCCAGTGGTGCTTTCCCCTGGCCCCCAGAAACCCTGAATCTGTGCCCACAGTCGAGGTTTCTCTCTGGGCATGAATCGTCGTTGTGGGCCCCTTTTGTCTGGTTGTGATTCTCTGCCCACAAACAGACTGTTCCCTGGGCCTGGGGTCACCAGTACTCTTCCCCCGTTTCTTTGGAGCTTCAAGAACCTTACTCTAAGTAAGTCTGTGCCCAAACACAGAGCTCCTCTCTGGGCACAACTGATCGGGAACATCTCCATGGACTCCATACATTCAGACTACTTGCTTTTGTTTCTAGTGACAGATTTTGACATTTGCACCTTGGTATTTAAACCTGGATTACAACAACTCTTGGAGAATTCCTTGCAAACTGGATGAAGTGGCATTTTTACTGGAAATCTGAGTCAAAATCAGATTGTTTTCTAACAGAAAACCTTTTAATATAAAGGTTAAAATCTGGAGTATTGAGACTTCTTTCTCACAGGATTGTTTTTAAAAAACATTTTGCCTACAATTTTGGATTTGACATCCGACTGTTTACAATGTTTTTTCTCAAGTATGCATAGAGAGATTTAGAAGAAAATGAAACTTTTTGAGCCATTTTGAAAAAGTTGGCTTGGTCTTGATTGGCCGCTTTTCTGACTATGCCTCTGTCCTGCATGGTTATTAAGACTTTTCTGAATGGGCATATCATGGAGCCACGTTTAAACTGTTTCCATTCATTAGCATTCTTTTGACAACATTCCTCTTTTGTACCCGTTTGTACATTGGTTTTACAGTGAATGGTGATTGGTTCATTTAGTCGAAATTTGTCAAATCAAATCGTTTTTCATCATGTCTTTCTGCACAGAAGTGCTATTGTGCAGAGATGTTTCTGTTCATTTTTCTAATTTTTCAATATAGTTTTAGAGAAACATTGAACACAGTTTCCATTGCAAACTAAAGTTTGCAGGTCTCTATTTAATTTCTATTTAACGAAGCCTGGACACCCAGCTCCTCCCACTTAAAGCTCTTAAATGAATGAATTGATGCATAATGCGTCTTTGAGTGTCTAAAAAGCACTAATTCAATCAAATGCATTATTATTAAAGCAGTAAAGTCTGAAAATAGGTAGCTATAAAACAAGACCAAATTATTTTCAATTGAAGGAGAAGTTGGGATGACCAAACTGGAGTGTTTAATTTGGTGGTCATTCCCGGCCTTGCTCCGTCTGTGTTCACACACTGTGTTTTGTGCCGTCGTCCTGCTGCAAACCTGTCTCTTCTTGATTCTTGAGCTCTGACTGTTGAACCTGTCGCTGATGCTGCTCTCTTCTGCTTTTTATTTTATGTTGTTTTTCGCCCTCTCCACACAGATTCTGTAGACCCGGTTCAGACCCGTTTAAATCATAGCCTGGCTTTGTGCATCAGTGCATTACTGCTATGAACGTAGTGGATTTAGTCTTTTCTGGTTTAGGGGGATACAAACATGTGGAGAGGGCCTCAAGTTAGAGGAGTCGAGTGAAATGTTCAAAGAAATCTCAACTCACTCTTTCAGTTCCAAGGTTACTGCTTATATTTCTGCATATTTGTTGCAGTTTGTCTTTGGAGTGCTACCTAAATTTTGGGAGTATATTTCAGCAGCTTTTTTGTACCTGCCATGTGATTACAATAATTGGATTCCTTTAAGTGAACTTGGCTCCCCATTCACATCTTTCAAATGATATCTTCTTTTTAGTAAACGTGAGCCAAAATGGGAAATATACGGACATCCCTTTACATTGACAGCTGATACGAACAAATATGCAAAAATGTAAGCGTTTGTTTTCTTAGACTCAGCTTCGACTCGCACTGAGATTTGCGCTGCCCCCTAGTGTTGTACTGTTGTTAACGCGCTAAAGCCATCGTGGTGGACTGTTCCTTTTCAGCATGAGTTCTATTTTTATACACTCTTCTTTATAGAAAAATAATAATATTTAACTTGTTATGGAGGGTAAACGTGGACGAGCAATGTATGTCCCTGATGTTTGACGTAGGGTTTAGTACTAGTTTAGTCTGTAATATTTATGACTTATATTTTTATACACGCGTCTTTACAGATGAATGCATATATTATGAACCGTTTTAGAGACGCCTTACAGTGCTGGAAGTGACATTGGTGAAATATTCCGAGCATAAGCAGGTTCAAGCCATTTTGGGTGGAGGTTTTCTCACCAGCAGAACAAAGAGAATGTTTTTTTCTAACAAATGAGATTGTTGTGCATTCTGGTTAAAATATGTGAAGTTTTACTATTTAAAAAAAGAGCTTTTGATGGGTTGCTTCAAAAAAAAAAAAAAGAAAAGAAAGGGCATGTACGCACTGTACTGAAAGACTTGGTTTAGGCTTGATTTTTCTGGGAAGGACCTGTTACTGCCCGGGTTTAGTTTTGGGTTTATTTGGTGCTGGTTTTAGTCCTGGTGTACATACGGTTTAGCCCTGGGTGGGTTTGAAGCAGCCTTTTGTCTCTTGTTGAATGTTGCGTTAAAAATGCTTAATGTTTTTTAATAAGTCTAATATTGTTCACATGTTTTTGAGAAAAACATCTTAGTCCAGAATCTTGGGTCAGAATAAAAAAAAAAATTCAAACAATCTTTCTTTTTGTAGGCCACAACAGAAAATGTGATTTAAATGAATGATTTCTCTATAAATTAATTCAAGCAGTTTTACCAGTTAATAATCTTACAGTGAAAGTAAAAAGTTAATACTACTTAAGATAATTTTAAGTATTCTTATTAAATTGTAATCAGATTTTATCCATATTTAGACAGATCTACTTTGATTTTCTGATCTTACATTTTGCTCCTTTTACTTTACTGCGACATTGTTCTGCTGCTTATCTATTGTAAATGGCCTTTCCCATGATCCTTTACTCTGGACTAACCTTTATCTTGATTTGTAAACTCTTGTGTGTAAATATCCAAATCTTACTCTATAGCATGAGTTTATCTGTCCTGTCCTCTCAACCAATCAGAGAGGAGCTTGTCTGCCCGGCCTTGTCCTTGCTCAACTTTCATTGGCTGGTTTATTGTAAAAGGACGGGGCCTGCCTTTATTTTGTGGCAGCAAAATTGGGTTTACTGGAAAGAGAAGTTATTTTTATGAACTGATTGTATTTGATGGTTTAAAATGGTTGTTTTCTACAAAAATATTAAACTATTTTGTTCTCTAAAAGTCTGCATTTGCTGACATTTCTGATCAAAACATGCTTTTTGTGTTTAAACGATCTGACATGATCTAAATAACATTTATTAAAGCTGTCTAATGTCTAAAGCTCTCCATCTCTGTAAGGGTCCTACTGTGATATTGCTGTGTAATCCCAGTTTAATCTGGATTTAGGGCTGCATGGGATTGTTTTCTCTCTGACACAAAGAATTATGGGAACAAATACAAAAACAGGAAGTGCTGATTTATTCTTAACCCCATATATGGACTATGCTTATACATCCATCCATCTGCCAGCATGTATTCTATGTTTCTAAGAATCTAACAAACTAAAATTTGCAACATTAGATCTGGTTCAGTTCTTGTTCCTGCTTCAGTTTTAGTCCTTGATTAGACCTGGTTTAGGTCTGGTATAGTCCTGGTTTAGAACTCTACAGATTGCATCATGCTGAGTCACAGTGTTATGTCATATTTTTTAATCATTTAAAAAAAAAAAAAAAAAATCAATCTTCCATCTCAGCAGTGTGTTCATCTCTGCCCGTAAAACTCTGTCATAGCCTCTACAACCCTCCAGTATCACGTTACCCTCTAAGGATCAAACAGGGCTATACCACTTCTAAACCCGGACTAACCCTGAACTAGACCCGGACAAAACAACATATATATAATATATAATGGTATCTAGCAACTAGTATCAACTCAGGGTTAGGGTTATTCATCATTAGACGGGTCACTTGCATTTAGTTATAGCCGATGTCGTGCGTTCGTTATGGGCCCATAAAGAAGTGGTCTTCAATGATTAATTGACTAGTCGACTGTAATAAAATATTGTGTTTTGATCATTGTAATTGTTAACTGGACTAAAACAAAAATACCATAATTTCAAAGCCCACATAATTAAACCAAAAAAAGCACTTTCTATCTTCATCAATACATTCATACTAGAAGCCTTCTTCACTTTTCTTTGGTTTATTTTTTTCATTTAGAAATTCTCATGGGGAAATAATCGTTCGACTGCTAAAATAATGGTCAGTTGCAGCTCGTCCTGTCATTGGTGATGATGTTTTGATGAATCAAACTGAAGTCAAAGCCCTGAAACAGGAGCATTACGTCATGTCCCGCTGTAACCCCGCCCTCTCCTCTGCAGCATCCGCAATCTCATTGGTCCGCTTCTCAGTGGCCTACCATTCTATTGGCTGCTGGGCGAACCTGACAGAGGACAGGCTGGCGGGGTTCAGAGGGAGATGCTCAGGATAAAAGAACCCAAACGAACCGTCCCGAACTCCCAACGACCGGATCCAGGATCTTCCCTCATCTGTCTCCGCCACTAGCGCCTGCATCCCGGCTGCGAGCACCCGCGAGTACCGCTGGACTTCTGGAGCTCTAGAGCGAGGTGAGTGAGCAGACACGGACGTGCCCTCCACAGTCCTTCAGCACGGATCCGTTTCACTTCACTTCAATCAAAACACACCTTAAAAACAAAGTTGGTGTTGGCTTCTGGTGGTTCGTTTCACAGCCAAAGTCCGCGGTGATTTAATCGGATTTATGTGAGTTAGTCATTATTGATGATGCTACGGCAGCTTTACGCGGAGGCACGTGACGCGGAGCGTGAACACGTCAGGTAAATTATAGAGGTACTGTAACCTGGGGCCTACAATCTAGTTTGTTTTAGAGTGAATATTACAAAAAAGCCTCTAAAACAAAGTTATTGAAACTGTATTGGAACAATAAATATCCGTTTCAAATTATCTATTTGAAATAGACACGTGACGTGAGGCTATTGCTTGATTAGTCCATACTTGTGTCCAAACATTTTCAACCAAGGGCCACATAAACAAATAGTAGGGCTACAGACAAGACAACAATAAAGTGAAGTGAATCATTAAGTTGCTTTTTACCTTTATTTAATTTACCCACCACAACATAAGGCTTGGGTTATTTTAGTTCTTGCATCACATAATAAAGTTGTATCATTTTCAAATTTTGCAGTATAAAGTGCTTTTGGTCATTTGCGGAAATTCAGCAGGAATCCTGAGGGCCAACAAAAAATGGTTTGACAGCCGCTTTTGGCCCCCAAACCATATTTTTGAACAGCTATCTAAGCCTAAATCTGCTTCCATCCTTTCAGACTCCTATGTTCAATACAAACAAAACAACCTGACCATGATCAAAGGGAAAATTAAAGAATTTGCGGTTTACATGTGTATAATTTTAGAACTCTTTTTACTCCAAAAAAGAATATTCATATATTAGAGTGTAGAAGCTGCCATTGTGGGGCAATGTATATCAAACTGTCTATGGTAGAGTCTTATAATAATTGTGTCATAAATCCTTGACCTAATGCGATTCATTTTCTTGGATTTTAATAATTCTAGATCTATTGTTTTTGTGGAAGTGACGGTGCGGTTGTGAAATGGGTTAATCTGGTTTAAAGATCCACATGAAGGTCATCAAATCCGAACCAAAACAAACAACATCTTTTTGTCTCCTTGCCTCTCCTCCCTATCTTCTCTCCTCTCTCTCGTATCATTTTCAGTGAAGTTTTCATTCATGCCTCCTACAATTAGCCAACTCCTGCTGCTACAACTGCTGTAACAGCTCCTGCTTCTTCTCACCGCTGCTACTAATCCTCTTTGCCGCTTTCCCCCCCAATATATTCAAGTAAAGTGTGAAGTAAGGTTCTTTCTATCATCCAATCGGACCATGCTATTCACTACTTTAAATAATGAATATTCTGTGATGAATATTTAATTACCTCTCGCTCCAATCACCATGCGCATGTTTAGACCTGGTAATGTTCTCCTTTGGCCTTGGTTTTAGTCCTGATCCTGCCCTATTTTAGCTCTGATTTTTTCCGTGTTTCAACCTATTATTCTGACTTGGTCTTATTTGTCTGCCTGTTTATTTCACACACTCTAATTACCGGTACGAATTGTGTGACATTTCTTTCAGCTTCTCTGTCTCCTGCATGCCCTGGTGCAAGATGGGATCTGAAGTACTGTTGGTGCTGCTGTCGCTGGTGATGTCATCAGTGTGCTCTTCAGTGGACGGGGCCAGTTTAGGTACAGTCAATTTAAACCTGTAAAGTCTGTTAACTAGCTATTGTGATTATAGTTCATATTGCAACATTATACATGCTACACTTGCCTCCTGTTTTTAACTGAGGTACAAGTCTTAAGTTGTCATTCCTAGATCCCAATGTTTCACGCGTTACAGCAAAGTGAAGGATTCTATCATGCAGATTATAACAACATCCAGCAAATAAAAACATTCAGCTGGGTTTGCGAAACAACGAAAATAATCTATATAATAATCAAATGCAGAAATCATCTTTCTCTTTCCAAATATCTGCTTTCACACTATGGCACAATTCAAATCAAAATATCAAATCTTTCAAATGGGAAAGTTACTCACAAAATCCTCCAAATCATGAAGGAATCATTTGCCCGAAACCCATAAAAGAAATAAAGGGCCAACACAAATGTTGTTTTACTTCAATATTAAGTTTTACTCCCGGGCCTTTAAGCCAGTCAAGAATCCATTTGATGACGTAAAAATATTGAGTGTCTTCATCCGTGCACCTGTTTCCACATGTGTTGCAATGATGCATGTGTCCTGCAGGTGGCGCTGTGCTGTGCCCGCTGCAGTGCGTGTGTGAGACCAGGCCGTGGTACACTCCTCAGTCCATCTTTCATCAGGCCAACACTGTGGACTGCAACGAGCTGCACCTCCAGAGGGTTCCAGCAAATGTCTCCACTGACACTCAGGTTGGCCTCAGACATGTTTGTTGTAACGTGTCTTCTGTGATGTTTTGAAAATAATTTACATTTTCTTACTTTATAAACACTCTATTCTGCTCCAATGAGTGCTAATTACTCTTACACAGTAGATAGCACCGGACTGTGTTGATGATGAAAGGCACATCATCTATTTACTGATATTAATACAGTACCAAACATGTCCAAACAACAATCTAGCAACAAAGATGATCGATTTATTCATGACATTTATCTGGACGTGCTGAACTTGTTTTAAAAAGTGCAACTATGTAATATGTAGTGAAGTAGAAAATACAGATACTAGCAAAATGCAGTAAAAGCAATGTAAAATACTATAAAAATGGACAGAAGTAAAGTGACTTCTTTGACCCATGGATCTGTAGGTCCTCCTTCTTCAGAGCAACAACATTTCATCCATTTCCTTCGAGCTGCGGAGTCTGACAAACCTGACAGAGCTGGACCTGTCTCAGAACCACATCACTCAGGTGCTCCTCAAGGATATTTGCCACTCTATAGATCTCATTGCATGTAATGGCTGCATTTTAAATTATCAGTTTTCTGTGTACTACCTTTTTACTAGTGATTTGCATGCTCAAAGCACGTAACAACTCAAAGCGCTTTACAAATCCAAAGTGTCAGTGCAGTATGGAAATTAGTTTAAAGGAATTTGGAAAGAAAATCTATAGTCAAAAAGGTCTATGAAGACCGGGTCAACAGGTAGTCCTGGTTATGCATGTAATAATAACTCATGTGGGGTTTGCACCTATAGAATATCTGTCTGGGAAGTAAAGACCATGTAGAGACAGAAAAAACAGGCGGAAAGATCATGATGGATAAGATATTCTGCTTAGTAGAAGATGTTTTTTATTCATCCAAAACACACATAAGAGACACAAAAACCTTCAATCATGTTATTAGACTACAGCTACATCTTTTGTGATTGTCCACTGTACGCAATAAGGAGAGTTTTTCTCTCTCTTTCTCTCTCCTGAAGAAGTTAGATGTACAACTACAGTAAGTGGCGGTGAATGCACTTTTTCAGTTGGCAGCCAACCGCCATTAAAAGTAACAGAAGAAGAATAAGCAGCTTCTGTCAGAACAGAACTTACCCAGAACTAAACCAGGACTGAGCCTATTTAGAAGACAAGGGGGACTTGTGTTCTTCATACCCTGTGTTCATTTGCTCAAAATAAATAAATTACTAAGAAACGCAAAATGTGCTAATTATTACAGAACTCTCAAATAGTAAGTGACACAGTTCATATGACATTTGCTCAATGCAGAATGAAATACAATGGAGTTGATCTTTTGGATTTATTATTTAGCTGGTTAAAACCCTGTTCTCTTTTACCTCAGCTCAGCAGTGTGATTTACCTCTGCTCTGCTTGGGTCTGTTTTTTAGGTCTCTTCTCTGGACTTTTCCTCCCTGAACAGCCTGGTCACATTGTACCTGGAGGAGAATCGGATTGAGGTTCTGTCAGACTTTGGTCTCAGGAACCTTTCAAGTTTAGAAGAACTTTACATCAACCACAATCGGATTAGAACCATTGAAACCTGGGCCTTCAGCGGACTCACCAGCCTGCTCCGGTACTAATACTGCTGCCGCTGTTACTTTTCTTTTTTCTTTTATTAATAAATAACTAAAGGTCAGATAAAGAGATTTGTCACACAATGGGGATATTTTAGTCTTGCAACATAAAGTAAGAACAGCAGAAGTATAATAATATGCTGTCAAAAAGCAAGATCAATTATTAATTATATATATCAAATATAAATATGATCTAACTGTTTCATTAGAATATTAAAGTATTCAAATCAATTATAATTGTAAGTTTAACCTGAGCTTTCATGACTTATTTTGTGGTGTTCGGATGTATGTTCTTTCCAGACTGCACCTAAACTCAAATCGCCTGGAGTCCATTGACAGTCGCTGGTTCGACTCCCTTCCCGTGCTTGAGATCCTGATGCTGGGGGAAAACCCGGTCTTGGTGCTGAAAGAGGGGTCTTTCCAGTCCCTGCCCCGACTCCACAGCCTGGTTTTGGCTTCTATGGGGCTAAAGTCTGTGTCTCCTAACGCCTTCACTGGACTGGACAGTCTTGAGAGTCTTTCCTTCTATGACAACAAGCTCAGGTTTGGGACTAGACTAGACCAGCCTCACCCAACACAATAAGCACTACATTTGTGAAAAAACACCAGGCTCTGAATCAACCTCCAGATTAGTGCCAAGAACTGATCTCACATATACTATTAAGTTTGTAATTTGTAAGTTTTCACTGTAGTATTTCAGTTTTAACCATTATCCATGGCTTAGTGTTTGTGTCTTTAGTTTGTAGTAAACATCCTTGGTAGAGCGGTGAGATCCACTGACCTAAAAGTTGGTGTTTCGGTCACAGCTTCCTCAGATGAATACTGCCGTTGTGTCCTTGGGCAAGACACTTAACGCGCCTCACCCCAGTGTCTGCGTGCGCTGGTGTGTGAATGTGTGAGTGGTTTCTTGATGCAAAGCGCTTTGAGTGCCTTGAAGTTAGAAATGCGCTGTATAAATGTGACCATTGACTCATAGACCATTTAGTTTAGTCGGTATATTTTAGACTTCTGTATTTTAGACTTGTGTTTACATATTACTTCCCCTCACTCAGGAACTTATGCAGTAAATCCATCAATATAATAGAGCAAACCTGACCTTTACACCAGGTCTAACCCCTCTCTCTCACATATTCTCTCAGGTCAGTCCCTCGAGAAGCTTTGAAAGTTCTTCCAAACCTGAAATTCTTGGACCTGAACCGAAATCCCATGAGTAGAATCCAACAGGGAGACTTCCAAGACCTGCTTCACCTCGAGGAGGTCAGGTAAGATGGATCCATTCAACAAGACTCGACCAAGATGGAATTTTTAAAGAGGAGCGCAGAGTGTAGAAGAGAGGAGCAGAGAGGAGAAGACTGTAGCAGAGAGGAGCAGAGAGGAGAAGACTGTAGCAGAGTGTAGAAGAGAGGAGCAGAGAGGAGCAGAGAGGAACAGAGAGGAGAAGACTGTAGCAGAGAGGAGCAGAGAGGAGCAGAGAGGAGCAGAGAGGAGCAGAGAGGAACAGAGAGGAGCAGAGAGGAACAGAGAGGAGCAGAGAGGAACAGACTGTAGCAGAGAGAAGCAGAGAGGAGAAGACTGTAGCAGAGTGTAGAAGAGAGGAGCAGAGAGGAGCAGAGAGGAACAGAGAAGAGCAGAGAGGAACAGACTGTAGCAGAGAGAAGCAGAGAGGAGTAGACTGTAGCAGAGTGTAGAAGAGAGGAGCAGAGAGGAGCAGAGAGGAACAGAGAGGAGAAGACTGTAGCAGAGAGGAGCAGAGAGGAGCAGAGAGGAGCAGAGAGGAGCAGAGAGGAACAGAGAGGAGAAGACTGTAGCAGAGAGGAGCAGAGAGGAGCAGAGAGGAGCAGAGAGGAACAGAGAGGAGAAGACTGTAGCAGAGAGGAGCAGAGAGGAGCAGAGAGGAGCAGAGAGGAACAGAGAGGAACAGAGAGGAGAAGACTGTAGCAGAGAGGAGCAGAGAGGAGCAGAGAGGAGCAGAGAGGAACAGAGAGGAACAGAGAGGAGAAGACTGTAGCAGAGAGGAGCAGAGAGGAGCAGAGAGGAACAGAGAGGAGAAGACTGTAGCAGAGAGGAGCAGACTGTAGCAGAGAGGAGCAGAGAGGAGCAGAGAGGAGCAGAGAGGAGCAGAGAGGAACAGAGAGGAGCAGAGAGGAACAGACTGTAGCAGAGAGGAACAGAAAGGAGCAGAGAGGAGCAGACAGTCCTATAAGAATATTTATTTTCAATATTTATTTATCCTAGCTGGCAGATTAAAAATAATGAGACAAAACAGCAATTGCCTCAATAAATCTGTAAATGAAATGGTTTAGAAACTTACACACTTTTAATACATTAAAATGAACTGGGCTAGTTTAACTCAAACCACCTTCATACCTGCTTTATAACTATTATCTCTTAAGTAAACCTCAGAAGGAGCAGCCTAAATGCAATGCCATGTCAAACATGGGCCTCGGCTCAGTACAAGTCCTTATAGCTGTACTCAAGCGCTGAAAAGTTTAAGAACCACTGGACCAGGAACACAATCAGCCCTTCACCAGGCCTGAACCCTTGTAGTACTGAGCCTCTATCATAAAGTAGTCCTGGTCACTCTCATGAACAGACTTTTTGTTTCAGTTTGAACAACATGGAGCAGCTACTGATGGTGGAGCCAAACTCGTTCCAGGACCTTCCAGAACTTATCAAGGTGGAGCTGTGCAACAACATCCACCTGTCTCACCTGCATCCCGACAGCTTTAGGTACACTTTGCCGTTGCAGACTTCACGTACAAACATTATACTCTTTTATTTGTCTTTTATCACATTTCTCTCTGTATTTTGTCCCTAGTGGCGTCCCGTGTCTGCGCTCGCTCATGGTGCACAGCTCTTCTCTGTCCTTCCTCTCCCCCCTGCTGCTCTCCTCTCTCCCGTCACTCAAAGAGCTCTCGGTCCACTCCAACCCGCTGCGCTGCGATTGCCTGCACACCTGGGCCGCTCACCTGGGGGACTCCTCCCACCTGACGCTGCTGGAGCCCACCCTCACGGTTTGCCACGCTCCCCTGCACCTGATTGGCCGGCAGCTGCAGGAAGTGGTCATGTCTTCAGGGGGTGGGGTCAATAGCTGTCTGCCCGAGATCTCGTCCAATGTCTTTCCTTCGGTGATGAACGTCAGCGAGGGGCAGCCAATCACCATAGAGTGCTGGGCAGATGCTGACCCAGCCCCTCAGTTTTATTGGGTCACGCCCACTGGAGACAAGGTACACAACACAGATGCATGCAGTATCTTTCTTTAGTGCTCGTTTTGCCCAATTAAGTCCTTGTTTCAACCCACTTCAGTTTTGTTTTAGTCCCACTTTAGTCTATTTGTTCTTTTAAGCTAGAAATGTACATTTAGAAAACATTTTCTCACACCAAATGCATTCTGAGAACAAGCTGATCTGTTCCAATGGACTAACTGAATTTTTGGTTTTGGTCAGGTGAGCTCCGAGGCGGTGGCTGCACCAATTGTATCGCGGGAGGAGCCAGAGGGGCGTGGCTTAAGCAGCACAAAGCAGAAAAGACATCATGTACTGGAGCCTGGGGCTTTAGTCATCGATCATGCTGAGGCCTCTGATACAGGTGGGGAACAGGTTTACTCTGACCCTAGCCAATACAATAACCAGGTCATAGTTCAGGACTGTCGTAGTGCCCTTAGGCAAGACACTTTGCTCACCTTGCCTTGTATGAATGCAGAGTGTGAGTAAGTGATCAGTGGTAGTAACAGGCTCACCACCACTGAGTATAGAGTGGGTGCATAATGGCTACAGCTTTAAGAGGCCTGTAAAGCACATTACATAAGCAAGGCATTATTATGATATTCAGTTCTATATTAGACCTGACGGTCCTTCCTTAGCCCTTTGCTTTGCCCTGGTTTTATAAGTGGTGTAAGACCTGTTTATTCATTGTTTAGTACTTGTATGGTCCAGATTTAATCCAGGGTTAATGGACTTTCCTCCGTTCTCAGGGACTTACACCTGTGTGGCCTGGAATGCAGAGGGAGCTGACACCAAGAGTCTGTCTGTGATTGTGGAGCTCCAGAACCCCGGAAGGAAGACCACAAGCTCTGAGTCCAGCCTCGAGCGACCATGGCTGGGAAGCAACATCAGCAGTCCAGCCTCTCTTGTGGTGCTTGCAAAGGTAACCGTAATCTTTTGCCATACTCATATGTATTTGTAAGCTCAGTAATAGCAGCATGTTGAAAGGATGAAGTGTGACGACTGTAGCAGGAAACATGGTGAGAATTTTCTTAGTTGGGAATAATGTGTTAAGTGCAGCAATAGTTGTGTTAGTAGCAACTAGACCTGGAATGATATTCACATTTTGTGTCACAATTATCATGGCCAAAATAATTGCTTTTAATGATACAATTTTTCTGACAATCTAAAACATGTTTAGATATTAATAATTGTAATTTTAACATTATGAATAAGTTGCATTTTTAAACAACTATTATAGTATTCAACTTGTCACAAGCAGTGGGCAATAATTACACGCACTGAGGCAACTGCTGTTGTGATTTGGGGCGTTACAAAGGTTTATAGAATTTAATTTAATTCATGAAAATTCCTTCAGTGATATGCACAGTTAAACAGAAGTCTATTGAGCCTAGATTTGAACTTTGTTAGAGTAGAGGCCTGTCTCACATCTTCAGGAAGACTGAAGACTGAGAAGATGATTTTAACTTCATAAAACTGATTCCCCATGTTTAATCCTGACTCTGGGCACCAGCAGGAGGCCGGTCCCTGAGGTCCTCAGAGTCCGAGATGGTTCATATGACACTAACATGTCAGAGATGTACTTTGGTGCTAGGCCATGGAGAGACTTGTACACAAGCAGAGCTGCTTTAAAGTCTATTCTCTGAGCCACAGGGAGCCAGTGCAGGGACCTGAGAACAGGACTAATGTGATGGTATAATTACTTTTGTTGGGGATTATCATGATTATAGAAAAGGCACAATGAACGATTATTTATCCTTTTCATCACAATAAAAATAAAAACAATACTATTAATTACTATCACTAAACAATAAACAATACTATTGTTCATTGTCCCAACCCTAGTTGTAACTAGCTAAATGTGTTCTGTGTTTTCCAGGCTTTTTGAGAGCCTTAGGAAAGGCTGCTTTAAATGTGATACTGAGTATAGTATGTGTATTTGAATATTGTCTTCTAACTCTTGTCCACTGCAGTATCTGTTACTCTAAGTTCGTCATACAAACTATGCTCAGGTTTACCCCTTCCCTTTTCTCCCCTTTTGATGCTGTGAACAGAGAAAGGCTCTGACACTGGTGTTTAGTTACACAACTTTAAGTTTCAGTAAGAGTAATATAATATATTTCTCTTACTGAAACTTAGGCAGCAGATAATACGTTGAAGGCCAAATTACAATGCTTATTGTAACACAGATTATAGTGTGGACATTGGTGGCCTGTTAATGCACAAGAAATGCAAAAGAGCAGAGAAAGGTTGCTACTTTTTTAAACAAATAACAAAAAGAGCCACTTTTAGTTGCTGCAAGACGCAAAGCACAGAGCAATATTGCTCTTCAATGCTCAAGTAGACTGTGAACATTCTGTACCTGCGTTGCATCAATGGAATTTCCCCATGTGGGACAATAAAGGATTATCTTATCTTATCTTATCTTAAACTCCAACATAACAACTGTTTGTCCAGTTCTTGTGTTACAGACTGAAGTATTCGCATATTTAAAACCATGCAAGTTACAACTAATAACAAGGTCATCATACAAAACCTGTGATGTCTTTGAAACTGCAATGTTTCTGAGAAAGCAAATAAGGGCAAAATTCTCTTTGCTTTTCGTCACACCCAACCTAATCTGTGCCTGCTTTGAATACTATATACTATATATTTAGACAATTTAGATGTGAAGAATCAGGATGCGTTCGATTGTTTGTGAGAGCCCTGTCATTGTTTGTAAAAAGGAGTAACTGAGCTTTAATGTGACGATTGTCTCTGCAGGTGGTGCACGCTCAGTCTGTGGTCCTGGAGTGGAAGCTGCATCCCACAAAACCCAAACAAGTCCAGAACCAGGAACAAGACCCTCCTGGGAGCCTGCCTCGGTTTACTACAGCCACGGTCCACATCCACAACCCACACATCAGCTACACTGCCAAGGTCTGCTCCTCGTTTGTATCTGTTTAGTTCTGGGTTAGCTCTGTTTTAGACTTATTTAGCTTTGAGTTAGTCAAAGGGTCTGTTTGTAACCTGATCCTGTGTTTGGTCAGGGTAAAACCTAGGTTAGACGTCTTAAAGCTACCTAAGTAACTAACTATTTTACATTTGTTATATTCAGACTTAAACCGGGACAGTTGACCATACATAGAACTTTGCATTGGTTTAGTCCCAGTCTAACCTGTTGTTCTTTGCCTCAGGTTCCAGCAGATGTTCAGGAGTACAACCTCACTCACCTTCTCCCTTCCACTCTGTACCACATTTGCCTGACCATCTCCTCACCCTCGCCCCACTCACTAAGCCCCGCCCCTTACCACACTTCCTGCCTGAATGTCACCACAAAAGACTCCGCCTTCTCCGTGGAGCTGGTGGCGTCTCGTCATGGCGGTGTGGCGGTGGCAGCAATTTTGGGCTCCATGTTTGCTCTGTGTATTATGGCACTGCTGCTGTTTTACATGGGCCGTCGCAGAGTGGCTAACCTACCTCAAAGCCATGCCCACTCATTAAAGAAGTACATGCAGCACACCACTTCCATCCCTCTCAATGAGCTGTACCCACCGCTCATCATGTTATGGGAGAGCGAGGCGGAGAAGGACAAAGAGGAGAAAGAGGAGGAGCACAGGGAGGAGGGGCACATCGACACCTCAAAGACCACGTACATGTGGTAGCTACGGGACACAGAGGAGCTGGACTCTAACTGAGCCAAGGACATGAGCACATACGCGCACTGAAGAAAAGAGTGTGCACATTTTTTATTCACTGATCTGACCTTGCTCTTTCACAGAGGGACATTTCTGCAGAAAGATTCTGACTCCAACAGTGTTAAGATATGGTTTGTGCCTGGTTTAACCTGGCCTGCCCCTTTTGTTTTCAACAAAGGTTCTATGCCGGCCCCACACACCTAACAAATAAAACAGCCTTGAATTACATTACACAGGAAATAAATGCACAACATTTATATATATATATTTTTGGTCAGGACAGTGCATGTTAACAGGTGAAGCAAATCAACTGCGCTATCACTGAGATCCACACACAATTACACAAACCTGTTTAATGTAGTCTTCGTTTGGTTTCAATTATTCTTTTATTCTGACTCAAATCCGGTTTAGTTAGGATTTAGTCCTGATTTTCCCCTAGAATGACAAACGCAGACTTGTCGCTGCGTAAGTGTGAAGTCTGGTAACAATTTGTGAAACAAGCCGGCACAAAGTAATCAGACTGACTACACACATGGCCACTAAACACTAACACACATGGGTGTCCATTGTTGTTATTTATTTTACACAGAGATGTGCTTCAGCATGATTTATCACATGGGTCGGTGCAGGATTGGTTTGTTCTCTTAATCACTCGGTCTAAATGGATAGTTGCTGAAAAGACAAGAGAATCTGAAACTTTAAACTTTTATTTAGTTTGATGCTGCTTTGGGCCTATTTTAAGTAAATGTGTCACACCTTGGCAGATCGGACAGAAAGCCACCAAATGTGGCTGCCTGTGTGCCTGTGTTTTACTAATCCTAATTAAGACACAAAATTTAGATCTTGGATTTTTGCTGAATGAGATTTGATTCTTATTATGTTTAGAACAGTCATATTTGCATGTAAAACCTGGTTTGTTCCTATTTTAGGCCCTTTTTTAGCCGTGGTTATAATTTGCATTCATCTGGATTTGGAATGTTTAGACCTGGTTTAGGTCTGTTTTTGAGTTTTACCAACGTGGTTCTACCCTCTAAACATTCCAAACAGGTTTGATTTTGAACAAAATAGTTTGCACTTAAAGAAGGATTTGGACTACTACATCAGTACTATAGTACTTTGAGCTAATTCCAGATGGACATTAGCAGAGACTTTAAAATGTTCAGGGTATTTTATATTCTGTCCTTGTTACTATTGTTAATATGGCAATGAGTTGTATGGTTATTATTACTATTTTATGTGAGCACTAAATCACTACCAATTAGAAATAAACTCACTTTGACACATTTCTGTTTTGTTTCTTTTGGTAGTTGCATGAATAATGAAATCGAGTACACTTAGTCCTGATTTTCTAAGTTTTTCCCCAATGTTTTTTGTTTATTCTGATCAAGACTTATCAATCTGTATTTATACAATGTGACAAAAAGAAAACACTGCGGTAACACTGGGATGGACAACACCTCATTGCAATTATCACCAGAACAACCTGGAAATAATTTGGACCTCTTTTGGCCGTTACACCTTTGTATGTTTCAACAAAAAACACATTTACCTCAATGAACTGCTAAAATCTCTGTATTTATTATTTGCGTACATTTATTAGCAAGTCAAGCACATTGTTTCAAGGAATGTTCAAACAATTCGGACGTTTAAGTTGACTATCATTATAATAATACCTCATTTATCCATTGACCATCACATGTGACAAAATAACTATTCAAAATGCTAGTGCTTTTAAAGAAACAAAAACATTTCAGGAACTCTAAGGTAATCTACTCAACGATGAGAATAATATTTTGAAAATGCATTTAGTTACAGAATACTGAATACCTGCATTAAAATGTATATTGTAACATTTTCCGTTACTTTGTCTAATCAGAGTAATTGTATTCTGAATACTTTCACGTTGAGTTGCATTATTTAGAATAAAACACAAAGTAATATTAAACACCTTTTGTTTTACCATTTGTTCTGGATTCATTTATGAAATAAGAGAACCTTTATAACAAATTAAGGAAGTTAACACACATTCATTCACAATAAAATCCCGTAACGTATTCTTCTGATTTTAGGAAAGTAACTGTATTTTGAACATCACCAAATGAAAGCTTAACTATACGAGAATGCAACTACTCAGTGTTCTGAATACGTATTTTTGGTACATGTATTCAGTTACTTTCCAAAACTGAATAAATGTATAAAAATCACTAAGAAGTAAAGAAATGAATGTCAACCAAAAGCCTGTGGAAAAAATGGAAAAAAAAAAGTATTTTAACCATAGCAACTACGTCAGCATTTTAAAAAGGCCTTGGTTACAGAGCCGTGGCGCGGTGAAATAGCCCAGCAGTTTCAGCAGCCGCGGCACAGTCATATAGCCTCATGGCTAACCCTGACCTTAACCCTGACCTTAACCCTAACCCGGCGCGGTCAAATAGCCCAGCAGTTTCAGGAGCCTCTGCACGAAATAGCCTAGCAGTTTCGGCCGCCTGCCGCGGCTCTGTAGACACTCCCTTTTAAAAAACATATTTAGCAGAGAATTACAGAAAACTGGGACACAGTGATTGACACTGATGTACAGTATGCGAGGAACTTGTACATTTTCATAGGACCAAACACTTTACCTGAGCTCATGTAGTAGCAGGTCTTGTGCATGCGTCCGATGAACAACTCCAGTCCAATGATGGCATAGATAATAATGACAAAGAGGACGAGAAGTGCAATGACAAGAGAGGAACCATGGCCTTCATGATGGAGTTCAACACAATCTGGAGACCTGGGGAAATATGGTTAAGTCAGGAATAAACCAGGATGGAACCAGGTCCAAACTAAAATAGAAGTATGCAGAAGCAGCAGAAATAGCAGTAGTAATATTAGTAGTAATATCAGTAGTAATAGCTGTAGTAATAGCTGTAGTAATAGCAGTAGTAATAGCAGTAGTAATAGCTGTAGTAATAGCTGTAGTAATAGCAGTAGTAATAGCAGCAGTAATATTAGTTGTAATAGCTGTAGTAATAGCAGTAGTAATAGCAGTAGTAATATTAGTTGTAATAGCTGTAGTAATAGCAGTAGTAATAGCAGTAGTAATATTAGTTGTAATAGCTGTAGTAATAGCAGTAGTAATAGCAGTAGTAATAGCAGTAGTAATAGCAGTAGTAATATTAGTTGTAATAGCTGTAGTAATAGCAGTAGTAATAGCAGTAGTAATAGCAGTAGTAATAGCAGTAGTAATATTAGTTGTAATAGCTGTAGTAATAGCAGTAGTAATAGCAGTAGTAATCGCTGTAGTACTGGGTACACCTGACACAAGTCTCAGTGGTTTCAGGTCTCTTAAGGCTCAGAGATCCTCAGGAAGATGTTGAATATAAAAGGTGAGTTCATTCAGTTTCATGACTGCCTCCAGATTCATGTTCACTCTGCGATGAAGCAGTGTTTCATGCTCAGTAAAGTAACAGCGTGTGTTTGTGTGTGACCCGCTGAACAGAATCTAGAGCATCTCTCAGATTAACTCTAATCTCTGCAGGGGATTCTTACAAGTGCAAGTACAAGTGCAAGTAATGTAGTGTTATTCATGTCCTCCCACTTATGACAGAGGGTGACATTCAAAGTTGATATTGAATAAAGAATAGTATCAAGGTTTCAAACATGACACTGCATGAGCGTGGGCATGTTTATTGGAGTTATGCGGGGCACCAGCCTGTATTAGGCATTTAACAATTCTATAATCGAATATCTAAATTTGTTGTATTAATCCAAGACTAAACCAAACCAGAGCTAAATCAAACTGGACGTATGTCCAATTTATTGTTTTTTTGCAATCCTGGTCAGCATAAGAATTTTTAAAAAGTATTAGTTGGGTGGTGGGATTTTTGTCTGTCTACTGTTCAGAGAGCCTTGTGCAGTTTTTTCTTTTACATATGAGCGTCTTATGTGTCTCCATCTGAAGGCTTTCCCCCTGGCTCCTTTGCAGTTTAGCAGGTTTCACTACATATTTCAGATTTGGGAATAAGACGTGTCGACTTCTGAGTCTTTTCACAGCAGTTACGTACGGCAGGTAAGAGCTTACTCCGGTATTACTACTAAAAATGAAATGCTATATTATTTTTGCTCTTGTTCTATCCCATGAGTTACAGAAACGTTTTGCTCATTCAAATGTTTAAAAAATCAATACCACTTTATAATAGCTACACCTTAATTTAGCTTTGACGAAACAGGAACAAAGACTCAATTCATAATGAAGCTTAGTGACTATTTAATTAAGGTTAGAGTTAAAAATGAGGTGCATTAGTTAAGTAATTAAGTCTTGTATGGCAGGAATAAGTGTAGTTATCTTAAAATCTTAAAATGACATCAAGATAATGATCAAAGTCAGCCTTGTAAAATATATCTAATATCTTATCTTTAGATTTGTTTTCTCTGGTGGAACAGATTAACAACGATTAATTTGATTCAATGTAAAATGTATTTTCACCTCGCTCTTCAGAACCTGTATTCAGAAAACCAGGAGAATCCTTTGAAGAAATACATTGAATCTTTTGATAGTTTTCAGGACATAGATATGTGTTGAATTAAATAATAATGCTCAAATTCAAAGAAAAAAACTACAAATTAGAATTCAAAAGTGTATTTCTTCTACTTTTAATTTTGTTTTCAATATATTCACCTACATACAGTATTCAATAATTCTATATTGTGTCCAATAGATTAGTTTTTTTAAATCAAATTCTAAGGTAAATATTGTTGTTAATGTTTTTGTTTGTTTTTTCAAATACAATTTTAAGGTAAATATTTTTGAGGTTCCTATGTTTATCAGGGGTTTGGGGAGATTTGTACATCTTGAGAAGGGAATCAGTCTATTTTATGAATGAAGTCCATGATAGAGCTCTGTGTTTTGGGGTAGATGTTTGAAAAAAAATTGGATGAGTTATTTTAGTTTGGTGCCGTGTCACGTGGCAGGTCCTCATCAGATTTTTGTAGTGTCAAAGAGTTGAATTAAGAAGCTGCGCTACAACACGGAGGAGGCTTGTGTGTAACAATATCTGAAAAGTTCTACACTCTGTCCCAGACTCAGTTGACAGCAATCTGTTTATTTTTTTACATTGTTTTTTCTTCGGTAAGTTAATTATTGTTTATTTTTTTCAGAGGTATTTTTTGCAGTTCAAATCCAAATGAACAATTTCCAAAATGCTTCTTCTGCTGTGGCTGGCTTTAGTCACTCACCTGACAGGTTAGTTCATGATCTTGTTTTTGTCCTTCTTTTGTCCTGGTTAATAAGTTGATCATCAATGTCCTCTAGAACAAATACTTTTACAGTCATCTCTTCAAGACCCAAGTAAAATAAATGTTTAGAATGTGGTTTAGAAGAGTCCCTGTACCTGCAGCTTCAGGACGATCAGAGGTTAAGAACTACTCTTTGAATTATTGTTCAGTCCTTGTTCTTCCTGATTCTGTTTAAGGAGCTACAGTTGTGGACATCAGTGACTGTCGTGTGGCGTATTTTGGGAAACTCTCAACCAGTGTGAAGGTGAGTTCTAATTATCTGGGGTTAGCACACAATATATATCCATTCCTCATAATATACCCATATTTGTACAATTCTAATTGAATGAGTTTTTTTTTTTTTTTTTTTTTTTTTTTTTTTATATCAAGCTCTTGTTTCGGTAGTTTTGTTGAGAGTCAAATATATTCAGCAAACAACAAAAAAGTGCAAACATATTCGTTTAGAACTGTACAAAAATGCTCTGAAATGGATTAGATTATCAGTTTGTAATGCAGTCTTCTCTCGAATTTAAGGTGTATAAAATGTGCACTGAATCCTAAAAACATAAACTGCACATGTAAAATAAACGTAGAAATGTATTTGTTTTTTGAAAAATGTGTAATCCACAGCACAAGTGTGCCATGCAGTGCAGCCGACCGCAGTGTCATGAGTTCAAGTCCCTTCTCTCTCATCCCCTTTTCACTGTCAATAAAGCCTACAGGCCACAAAATTTTCAAGTATACAGGCAAGAGGGGAAAATATTCCATTTTTTTTTTTGTTCCACATTTCTTTTCAAATCTTGTGTTTATAGATAACAAAGGAAATAGCCCAGTCAATTCAAAAGGTGTGGATTTGACTCTCAGGTGTCAAGTGTCTCTAACTGTGCGAATTGTGCGAATTTTCAGATCACAACAGGCTCAGGCCAGTCTTCGATCTGCTTCCTGGAGACGAGCGGCGCTGATGCTGAAGGAGACTGCATTCACTCGAGCCTGGGGGTGTCCAAGTGTCCACTAGCACCACTGCCCCGAGCAAATGCAGCCTCTTAGTGTCATTCCAAAAAGATGCTCAAAACATATCGGTGAGACACCCAGAAGAACATCAACAACAACCGGAAACTCCAGAAGCTCTGATCTTTGTTTGCATGTTAGTGGTTAGAAACCACTTTGTACATTTATGACAACATAATTTACTCCATAATAAAAGGTGCCCATGTACTTAGATGGGAGACCACTGCAATGCTACAGTGGTGTAATAGTGCATCCTGCCTTTGTGTCATTGGGCAAGACACTTGCAAGACACTTGCCCAAGGATGTATGCTGGTGTGTGAATGAGAATGTGTTTGCGAGAGTGAATGCTGGACAATGGATGGAAATTGGCACATGGCCACAATCCGAGTGTGCGTGTTTACAGCATGTGCATCATGCACTGTCCCCCCAAATAAACAACAATAATAATAATCAAACATTCTTACAAAGAAAGGTTACATACATCTTTAACATGTGTCTCACTCACTTATTTCCCCAAAGTGCTTTTCACACTCAAAAGTATTACTTAAATAAATGGGGGCAAGAAGAGGAAAGGATCTAGGCCAAATTCACAAACATTGGGCAGAAGATCCACTCTTCCACTTCTTGTTTTGCTTAATTTCTTTGTTAATCATTCTCAGCGTTGGGTAGCATTACTTCTGAAAGTAACGCGTTAGAGTACTCCTGCGTTACCAATAACATTATTGTATGACCTTTTTTATCAGAGGATAATCTCATACTCAACTCTGGTCACTTCATGCACGCATCAACAACTCTGAATCGACTTTTCAAAGATGCTTAATTGTTTTTTGTTTTGTTTTTTCCAGTCCGAGTTCGCCTTGTCCATTACTCCCAGTGGAACTGTTGGATCTCTTGGAAATCAAACCACTCTAAAGATTAATTCATCATATCAAGCTACGGTAATAAGTCAAACGGGTTAAGCTAAAGCAAGTACAAAAAGGTAAAATGCTAAACTTGGATTCAGCTCTATGTTTGTTATGAAGTTTGTTAAAATACTTTTCTGAGGAAGTGTAATTGAACCCCATCGACTGAAGTAAACCAGGTCTAAACATTCATAGGAATTCAAAGTGTTTGTGGGAGACAAACTGTTGCAAACTCTGAACTACAACGGCTCAGAGACATCTGCAGATCTGACTGGATGCAGACATAAAGGTGTGTGTGTGTTTGTGTGACTTTAACCTGTTTTGTGTGTGACTTTAACCTGTTTTTTGTGGGACTTTGTCCTATTTTGTGTGTGTTTTAGGGGCGTTTTTGCAGAAAGGGCAGCAGAAGTGTGAAAAGGCCCTCATTGTCAGTTGCAGCGCTGTGGGAGAAATAGCCGAAGAACAATGCGCTGTGGGAGAAAAATGCAGTCCAAGCTCTCCTGTTTACAAGTAAATACACTTTTCATAAGAATCAAAACCATGACTGAACCAGTACTAAACCTGGACTAAACCAGGACTGTTCGTAGACCTTTTAATTCCTTTTACTTTTTTCGATCCAACGACAGATAGTAAAAGTACTAAATTGTATTATTAAGTAAAAGCATGACATGAAAAAATTGACTTAATTAAAAGTAAGTGCCTGTTAAAAAAATACTGTGACAAAGTGAAGAAATGAATTCTATTAATTGAAAAAAAAGAAGTTTTTGTGTGTATATTTTTGTATGTTGATCAAAGTTGGGTTGTTAAACTCAAACTGTGAACGTGCTAATAATAGTTTCAAACAGTGGAGTACTCATTAGACTTTAGTACAGATAAATGCTCTCAAATGTAGTCAAGTAAAACAGAATCACTGTAAAATGTAAAGTACACATACCTTTAGACATTTTTACTTTAGTACAGTACTTTTACTTTTGTTCTTAATTATTTTCCACCACCGAATTTGACACTACTTAAGGTTTTGAGCATTAATCAAAATCTAAAGAAGACTATACGGAACAAAACTTGCATAAACAGAAACATTTAAAAATAAATAAATGTTTGTGGCTGAGCCTGTTTGTGTAGAAAAGTGTTCAAGCGTAATCACTGCTTTGAAAATCAAGACGTTTCAAATTTCATCCGAACGTCATTTTCAATCTGTGGACATGGCCTGGGCTCAGAGTTTAAGCTACTCTGAGCTTCTGATTTTCAAAACAATGTCCAGATGACTAGACTTGAATCCTTTTCTGCGATGGAACCCTCCTGGACGAATGAGGGGGAAAAAAGTCTATTTCACTTTCAGAGCAATATTTGGCAGCTTCCTTTTGCTCATCCCCCTTTCTATTTTACTCATAAGCCTGCATTTTCCTTTTGACGTGAGGATAGCTGCAATCCTCCAGCTAAGGTAGTCCTGACTTGTCAGAGTTTGAATCCAGACCATTTCACATTTAGCTGTCCTGTCTAATAAACCTACAGCCTAAAAAAATAAAATGTACTAGAATAGAAAATATAGATGCTCTCAGCTTTGGAGTGAAAGTACAACGTTTCCATTGTGAAAAATATTATAAAAAATACTATAAAGTGAATTACAGATGGCTCAAAATAGTACAGAGAGGAGTACAGTACTTATAACTTGTATCCTTAGTTAGTAGAAAAAGCTTCAGTTGTTTCATCTGGACTCAGTTAGAAAAAATAGACGTTTCGACTCTCATCCAAGAGTCATTGTCAATAAAAGAATTTAGGTCGAGAACTCTGATATTTATACTATTCTGTGGTAAGTCCAGCCCATTGGGAGGAGCCTTCCTGAAGAGGAAAGAGTTGTTTGTTTCAACAGAAACTTACCCTCTTGGTATCTACCGAGCCTATTCAACCCTTTAATGGGCTTAGTCTCCCCTTTGTCTTTGTGAGACCCTGGCTCACCCACCCTGAGTACCTGATCAGCATCTAAATGTCCTGGTACTGGTCCTCTACCTCTCCAGGGGTTCAGGATCCCATTGTAGACTACAGGAAGATTAAACCTAAGCCCTCCATTTCTGTTTAAAGAAGGTTTTTCTTTTTTAACAAAAATAGCTTCCTTGACTCCTCTTTCAAACCATCTTTTCTCCCTGCTTAAAACCTTCACCTCACCGTCTTCAAACGAGTGATTAGAGGCTTCAAGATGGAGATGCACGGTGCTCTGTGGTCCTGAACTAGTATTTCTTCTGTGCTGATAGAGCCCCTTGTTTAGAGGCTGTTTAATCTCACCTATGTAACGTTCTTTACAACTATCTTCACTGGATTGGATAGAATTGTAGGGTAATTATACTCGTTTCTTGCTCACACATTTGTACCAAGATGGAATGTATATTCTCTGGGACTAGCCATTTCATCGTGGACAACACGTGTAGCACTTTAGGTAGTTAATGTTCATATTTATATTTAAAAGGGCACCATCTGAAGCTTGTTCAGCAAAACATTAATATCTACTCAGTCTCATTCTCTGAAGGGGAGTACACGATTCATTGACCGACAATTATAATTCTTCAAAGATCAATACAAAGGCTCTATAAACCAGGATGGTTTTGTGTGGTTTAATAAACAAAGATATGAAATCAATTAATGACACATTTGGTTAGACAGGCTGTGCCTGGGCTCAACTTAGTTAGAAGAAATGCAGGTATTAAGAATTAGGTTTTGATCGATTTTAGGGAATAATTCAAGGTCTTTAAATGCCACTCTGTAATCAGCCACTCTCAGGTCTCACGTGTCCAAGGAAGATGTGGAGCGAGGCCTCCCACGTCTTTGCATTCTCAGAATCAATTTGAAACCGTTTGATTAAACCATTTAGCCTTTGTAATGTGAATCTATTCAAAACAACAATAAATTGTTCATTCAACCTCGTTGAGGCCAAATGAGTTTGTGATGAATAACTTTGGTAGCTTTTGTGATCCACTCCAAACATGCCTGCTGCCTGTGCAGGTACGAGACGTGTTTTAGGAAGTGACTTAGATCAACTTCCGGTTAAGCCTTAAGTGTGAAGCTTCACAGCCGAGGGACTATTAGGGTCGCTGAGCGGCGTGAGCTCACTTCTGTGCAGCAGTCATCGGCAGATTGGGCCTCGCAGTAGTGCAGGCTGTTGTTTAAGGTGTACATATTTTCTAACATTCTGGAGCATCGCAGCAATGTTCTACTAATCATGTACTGTGTAGAGGTGTGTATCCCGGAGACTTGCGGTAATAGCATCTACTCTCTACGTGCTTTTCTGCTTTCAGTTGACAAGACTGATAAGACAGAATTTACAACAGGTAAAGTCACTCTGGGGGTTCTGCGGCTGTGCACAGACTATTAACTGTAGATCAGTATTTTTCCGTAAGTGTTCGGCAATAACTATAGTCTACAAAGGTCTTATTAAACAAATGTATCGCACACACAACAGGGATCAAGCTTCGTGTTTAGGAGCTGGTGGTCACCAAGCATCACACACTAGACGCGGAGTTAGGGTCTAGTTTTGGAGGTTCACTTTTAGATTTTTTAGGAATTACAATTTTAGTTTGAATCGTCCCACACGGGCCGCACCACTTATGTACTTAGTACTTACATAGTTCTTATACTATGTAGAGTTCCATCCGAGCTCCAGAGCGAGTTCCATCCGAGCTCCAGAGCGAGTTCCATCCGAGTTTTTTTCGAAGCTCGACCCTCCATCCAGGGTCCCACCAGCAAGGTCCATGAGGCCTTGAGAGCAGGCCTCGGGCCTAGTTAGCGTGAGCGATGCTACGCTACGGGACAAAGACTTTTCCAAGAGAAGCTAATGTTCCCTCCCGGAACTAAGAAACCTGTGCCCGTTTTTAAAAACGTGATTGATGCTGCATCACGCAAAATCAAGCAAGGACCTTTTGCAACTTTTTCAAGTCCACAGCCTTTTAGATCAGCCACATCGGTGGAGCAGCACGACGGCCTTTTCATTCGGGAACGCCTCAGAGCCAAGGAGAACGCCTCAGAGCCAAGGAGAACGCCTCAGAGCCAAGGAGAACGCAGATTGCAGAACCGATCCAGTCCTTCTTTGGCCAGACAACGTCAGAGCCGAGCTCCAGAGCAGGCCCTTGGACCCGACGCAGGCCCTTGGACCCCAAGCAGGCCCTTGGACCCCACGCAGGCCCGTCTCCTCAGGATCACAGCTTCTGGTTCCGTTCGTATGAATGCACCTCACAGGCTGGCTGAATTTCATCTGAGAGTTAACTCTTGCACACACCTAGATAGATCTAGAACAATCATGTCTAGTGTTTTCCATCTGTTATCGACTCATTTGCATATTCCTGATTCATATTTATCTGTTTAATTCTTTGGTCATTAAATCTTCATAACCCACATTTGGTTAAGTGTTCCTTCATTTCCAGAAAAGGGGTCAATGTCACGGTTACGTTCTCAAACCTTTAGATCAACGAGCAAATTAATTTCTAATTAATTAATTAATCTAGATATCTGATGTTAGAGTTGTTAAATTGCTGATTATCCGGCTGGTGCCCCATTCTTCTCTTAAAAATACGATTCAAACTTACCCACATTTAGGCAGTGTGTCATGTTTGAATTCTTGAACAATTCTTTAATCAATATCAAACCTGAATGCCCCGCCTCCTTCACAAGTGGGTGGACATTCATAACCTTACAGTACTTGTACTAGTATGTTACCCTACAGAATAAACTACATTGCTCTGTTTTTGAGTCGGCAACTTGTCCTTAGGATGAACCAGTTTTTGTCTTAAAGTGTTTCCTGGTTTAAAATAAACAGGGACTTCGTGTTGTCTAAAAATTCTCAGCAGTTTTTCCGACAGGCCAGAGACATGAGGGATAGAATCACCCTTCCTTCTCTGTTCAGTTTCCCTTTTGTCCTGCTTCTTGGTTCTCTTCACTCTGTTGAGAGCCCAAGCGGGGTAACCACAGGCTGAGAGGGCATTTCGGACATGTTTTTCCTCTTTCTTCTTGCCCTCTGAGCTGGTGGGCACACCTTGAGCTCTGTGTTGTAAGGTTCTGATCACCCCCAGCTTGTGCTGTAGTGGGTGGTTGGAACCAAAGAGCAGATACTGGTCCGTGTGTGTAGGTTTCCTATATACTTCTATTTGGAGTTTCCCGTCCTCTCCTCTGATCATGGTCCACAGCATTGATGTGATCAGAGAAGGTTTCCAACTCCTGTTTCTTGATTGTTACAAAAGTATCATCGACATAGCGGAGCCACAGTTTTGGGGCTATGCCTGAGAATGAGGACAGTGCCTTCTTCTCAAAGTGCTCCATGTACAGGTTGGCCACTATGGGAGAGACGGGCGAGCCCATGGCACAGCCATGAATCTGTCTGTAAAATTGTCCCCGGAATTGAAAGTAAGTGGTGTTCAGACAGATGTCCAACAGTTTGCATACTTTTATCCTTAGTTACATACTTTTATCCTTAGTTACTTTCCACCGCTACGCTTTGGAGGCTCTAGTACTACAGCATTTGTTTAATTGAGCAACTTGTCCTTTTACTGGCAAATGTTACTGTGATACTTAATTAAGTAGTCCTCCAAACCAAGGAAAGACCATGGACCATATCATACTTACGTGGTCATTGTGTTTCCAGGTGTACTTCGGCCCCCCAGTGTGCTCTGGTGGGTCCGGCGATGGTGGACTTTGCAGGACGTGTTGGACTGGTCCCTGATCTCTGCAGCTACACTCTGTTGGCGACAGGTACATTTGGGGTTGTGGTTGAATTCAGGGAGCGGCGCCGCACTGACATGGGCTTCCCCCACCGCGTGATCCTCACTGCCAGAGAGCCAAACCACAGCAACACCTTCATCATAGGACCAGGCCGACAAGTCCAGGTCAGAACCAGGACTGAACCAAGACTTAAACCAGGACTGAACCAAGACTTAAACCAGGACTGAACCAAGACTTAAACCAGGACTGAACCAAGACTTAAAGCAGGACTGAACCAAGACTTAAACCTGAACAGAACAGTTTGTGTCAGTAAGGCCAGATTAATTTCCATTTTCCAATAGCAGAATTCACAAACTCAGAAAGAGTTTTAGTTAGTTTGTTTAGTTTGGTGTTGATGATTCATAAAATATAACAATTAGGAGGTATGTGTGTGCAAGATGTATCTAGTGGTGTTTATGTTACACATTCAATCATCCAAATGTCTCAGCATATGGATTGTAAACTGCTCCTTACTTCTAATAATTCAGCTGAGTGGGTTTGAGAAGACATTTACAAACTATTGAATTAATTTGCTTTGATAAAAAAGACCTGTTCATGTCACTTTATAAATTATATTCAATAGCCAAGTTAATTGATTTTGGAACTACAAATGCGCTACCTTTTAAGAATTGGTTTGTCCATCAAAACAACTACATTTCTGTTACTGTCACAAAGAGCGCAGACGAGCTCCTGAAATGAGAGTTTTAAATGACCAAGAAAACTGGTTTGAAAAGATCAAAAAGGAATAATGAGGGATTACACCAGCCCCACAACCACATGATATCACAATAATGCTGTGGTTTATGTGTTGGCCCTATGTCTTAAAAAGCTCTACATCAAAGGTATTGTTCTTGTTTTGTTTTGTAACCTGCCTCAGAAGACAACTCGACGTAAAGATCGGTATGTCTTGTGTTCCACAGGTCAACGGCTCTCGCCTCAGCCTTTCTGAAGGACTGACCCCAGTGGAATCAGTACTTTTTGAATACACCAATAATTTACATGTAGGTGCCATATTTCTTGGACAAACCAACTGGACCATAGTCTTGGACGGTACCAGCGTCCTCATTACAGGTGGGACAATGACTTTTATGACCCCTTGATTAAAAAAGACCCAAGCTAAATTATTTTGGGACAGTGAATTCTTCTGTCAGAGTGGACCCAATGAGTGTGATAATGTTCAGGTGTAGGAGATGGACGATTTCCAGAAGGACTCCAGGGTCTGTGCATGAACATCACTGATGCAGAGAGCTTCAAAGACCAGACGCACAGCCCAGACAGGTGATTAGCTGAACTGAAGATGTGGGCGCGTCTCTGTTTCGTGAATGGGTCCCTTTATTCATGGGACCCCCTTTCATGCTGCTTTTGGGCTTGTCCTTTATGACTTTGGTTGATGAGGTTTATGAGATGGACATGGTTTTAAGCAATCTCAAATTTTCTGTCAGGTCAACTACAAAATGTACTGAATTGCCTTTTCTATCACTCCCTTTAGCCTTGTCTGATGCTGGTTGATTTATTTTCTTATTTGATGTGTTCATTGGTTTCTTTTTCCATCCTGGTTATAGATCAGTATTTCTGATTTAGTCTCGCTTGTTTTCCCTGCTGCCTAATGTGGTGTTTGTTGCCCTCTAGCTGTGACACCGTGGACACGCACCCTCCTGACAGCTCCATAAACTGTACAACTCAGACTGAGCGGTGAGTGACCCCTACATTTTTATTGGCAAGACTACTCTCATTTGAGAATATGTCACCCATATATCTGTAGCTATGCCCATATTCCCAGATATATGGGCATAGCTACAGATATTATGTATACAGTTTTTTTTGTTTAGTTTTTCAAGAACTTACCAGGTCAATTAACCACTTTTTTGTGGTTGTGATATGACAAAATGTGAGAAAGTTCCAGGGGTACAAATATGAATATGAATTGTGCAAGCCATTGTATATGACCTGATTAGACTAATTAGATCATTGTTTGGTTGTAGGTGTGCTGGACTCTTGCCTGATGGGTTGATTCAGAAGTGTGGGGATTCCTTACCCCTCCACCAGCCGTTCTTTGAGGCCTGTTTTCAGATCCTCTGCAAATACCCAGACCAGGGCGAGCTCTTCTGCCATTTTTTCCATAGTTTTGCCCTGATGTGCAAACCGGAAAGAGCGGACAATTACATGACGATGGCTCAGTGTCGTAAGAAGACATACATTATATGTTTAATTATCAGATTAGTGCTGGTTCACATCTGATTTCACCATCACTTTTATTCTTCCAGCGCTGAATAAATGTGCTGACACAGTCTGCAGGGACAGTGAGTTCTGTGAGTTGGGTCTTTCAAAAGTGCCGCACTGTAGATGCCGAGCTGGAGTAAAAAAATACTTCAAACAAAGAGGTACCTTACCCCAGACACCTGCAGCTCATCTGCCATTCTTTGTTCCTAGTTTAGGTCACCGTACATAGTCCTGGTTTAGTCCTGTTTCAGAATCTGTCATTTTTCGTGTTCTCAGAGACCACCTGTCAGAATCAGCAGGCTTCGGTCTCGATCCCTATGTGTGTGTTGAGTGAGAAAGGTCTAAATGTGAGCGACCTCCATCTGAATCAGGAAAGCTGCCAAGGAACAGTAGACGACAAGGAAGAACAGATTACCTTCAACTTCGACTCTAATGCTCTATGTGGCACAAAAGTAAAGGTAAGACACCTAACTAGGTAAACCTAATTAGATTTGGTGAAGTGTCAAGAGGATGTCGTGAAAGAGGATGCAAACTTAGTTACTGTGATAAGAGTTGTTATAGAGGAGTGACAGAGGGTATGTGGCCCTGGGATGGACAGCATCAGATGAGACAGAGGATTCATGGTCATTCTCTTCTGCAGGAACAAGGAGACAAGTTTGTGTATCAGAACATAGTGCAATTCAACTCCAGTTCTGATTCTGGGGTTATCTCCAGGAAATCCTCATTCAAACTGGACTTTTCCTGCTTCTACAACCAGCCCACGCTTAAGACCATCCACTTCCATGCCAAAGGAGGGTCAGTACCTTCTGCTATAAAATGAGAGATATGATCTTTTCCACTGGCTCCTGGCCTTTCTCCATCATTACCTCACATTTACTATAATCTCTCACACCTTCAATCGAGGCTTTAGAAGGTGCTGGACTTCTTTTGCTGATCCGCACCTCACTTCTTCCGCTGCTTGACAACTTCAAAAATAGAGTTAAACTGTTTCTACCTCCATAATAAAGAATGACATATGTTTCATGTTCTTTTGTGACAGAAACGGGATTCAGGAAGCCATTCAAGGCTCATGGAAATACAATATGTCTGTGGGCATGTTCTCTGACATCAACCTGAAGAAGCCCTTTGACTTCAGCAAAGGCATCAAGATGAACCAAATGATCTACATCAGCATAGAGTCCGAGGGAATGGACGGGGCTCTGCTGCTCATGAAGGCTGACGACTGCTACTTCTCAAGCAGCAAAGCGAAAGGGGGGCTCAAGTACTCACTCATCTCAGGGGGGTGAGTTCTGCTGCCAACATACCAACTAGCTTACCTTTGCTAGTGGTTTGTGGTATGAGCCCAATTTCTGTCACAGGCCTAAACCCAGACTGTGGACGTAACCCAGTCTGTGGACTAAACCCAGCCTGTGGTCTAAACCTAGTCTTTGGTCTAAACCCAGCCTGTGGTCTAAACCCGGTCTGTGGTCTAAACCCAGCCTGTGGTCTAAACCCGGTCTGTGGACTAAACCCAGCCTGTGGTCTAAACCTAGTCTTTGGTCTAAACCCAGCCTGTGGTCTAAACCCGGTCTGTGGTCTAAACCCAGTCTGTGGTCTAAACCTAGTCTTTGGTCTAAACCCAGCCTGTGGTCTAAACCCGGTCTGTGGTCTAAACCCAGCCTGTGGTCTAAACCCAGTCTGTGGACTAAACCCAGCCTGTGGTCTAAACCTAGTCTTTGGTCTAAACCCAGCCTGTGGTCTAAACCCGGTCTGTGGTCTAAACCCAGCCTGTGGTCTAAACCCGGTCTGTGGACTAAACCCAGCCTGTGGTCTAAACCTAGTCTTTGGTCTAATCCCAGCCTGTGGTCTAAACCCGGTCTGTGGTCTAAACCCAGCCTGTGGTCTAAACCCAGTCTGTGGTCTAAACCCAGCCTGTGGTCTAAACCCGGTCTGTGGTCTAAACCCAGCCTGTGGTCTAAACCCAGTCTGTGGTCTAAACCCAGCCTGTGGTCTAAACCCAGCCTGTGGTCTAAACCCAGTCTTTGGTCTAAACCCAGTCTTTGGTCTAAACCCAGCCTGTGGTCTAAACCCTGGCACTAGGATGTCAAGAATATTCCATT
The DNA here is from genome assembly GCF_026437365.1 of Eucyclogobius newberryi. Taxonomy (NCBI): domain Eukaryota; kingdom Metazoa; phylum Chordata; class Actinopteri; order Gobiiformes; family Gobiidae; genus Eucyclogobius; species Eucyclogobius newberryi. The sequence goes on from NW_027315801.1 coordinate 21,680,868, forward strand.
AATAAATAATCATGATTAGTCAGATCACATTTTAATGGAAAGAAATAAAACATATTAATTGTGGCCATTTTAGAATTAGTATGGTATGCAGAGTTTTCATTTCAGATTTCCACAGTTACAATGTAAACATGGTCAAATCAAATAGTTCTCACTGATAACAATTACGATGTTTATTTTTTTCTTCATTACAAAAACATTGCTGGTTTAACCCTGGACTCTACTTAATTGTAAGTTAACCATTATCTTACTGTTCAGGTGTGGAAACCCAAAGGACAAAACCATTAAGGTGTTCCCAGCTAAAGGAAACAGAGGGACTGTGATGCGGATCAAAATGTTCCAGTTTAAAGGTGGAAATGGGAACATGTTCCTGAAGTGCAAGATGAAGCTTTGCTTATCCACTGCTCCAGGCTGTAAACCGGTATGGACCAACACCATGTGAACTAAATCAGGAGTAAAGCAGCACTAAAGCACTGACAATAACCACAATATTCAAGACACACAATAATATTGGCCTAAATACATCATTTTGTTGAAAAAGAAGATGGAACTACACACATCCCATTCCTTTGTTTTGGTTCAGTGCACCCAACCTTTAGAAATTGCTAATCATAATTTTGTATCTAAATCATTTGGAATACAACTGTAATGACTCTATAAAGACTCAATAAGGATTTTCAGGAGAAAAAAAAACTTAACATTTATATTCTTTGTATCACAATATTTGGATCCTTACGTTGTCTGGACTATTTCAGGAGTAAACAGGCATAGACGCAACTTGATCTCAATTTAATAGCCTTCTTTTCTCAACCACAGTCATATCATAGCTTTCTTGTTGTTGTTGTTGTTGTTGTATTTGTTGTTGTTGTTGTTTTATGGCGGTTGGCATCCAAGACTTTATTCCTCAGACTTTGTCGTATTCTCTAGAAGTTCTTCTTCCATTGCTTTTTCTCATAGCTTTCTTTCTCTGCTTTCTCTGATGCCTCCTGCAGAACTGTGACTCCACAAAGCCTGGGAACTCTGGAGGTCAAGGCAACTCTGGAGGTCAAGGCAACTCTGGAGGTCAAGGCAACTCTGGAGGTCAAGGCAACCCTGAAGGTAAAGGCAAACAGCGCCGCTCGCTGGACACTCTGGAGACAGACCAGGATGACACCGGCTACTTTGTTGTGCCCATCTGAACATTGCAGGTCTGAAAATATTTATTAATATATCAATTTAATCAAGTCAGAAATGTACGGGGCAGTTCAGTAAGACGTACACCTTTGAACACTATATTTTACACGCAGTTAGAAATAACTGCAGCATGCAGGAGCTGAGTAACCTTTTATAGTTTGACCAACACTGACTTAATGCATTTTTGAAAGTACATTAATGTTTCTTTTTTGATCTTGTGATTTTCCTAGATGGACTCCACAGTTCTCCTGCCTTCCTCACGAGCTCATATCATGCCAGACATCACTCCAGCAATATTACACCAACTAAATCAGCCATAATATTAAGACCATACACATACAGTGCTCTGTTTGGAGCTACTTTAAATCTAAACTTTATTCAGTTGAGATTTGACTTAACGTACAAGTCAGTCAGTGAATAAGATTTGCAAACTAGAAATCACCAAAACTCACACACACACACACACACACAGACACACACACACACACACACACACACATAACCTTTCTGATTATGATTTAACTACTAACAGCTATAGTAATATGACAAATGAGGTTGGAGTGTGATGTTTTCGTTCTCCGTTTGTTTCTCTATTTGGGTCTAAGTTCATCTATCATTTTTATTCCAGTCAACCTAACCTATAGGGCCTTTTAGGTTGACAGGTTATATCTATGCAGGATTATTCCTCAAATTAATTGTGTGTTTTCTGTAGTAGATCTTTTTTGTTCTTCTTTCGTTTTTTTACAATAGCCTCAAAATGATGAGTGTAATGTATTCTTGAATGGGGTTCCCAGTGTTTTTAGACAAACATCCATAAATTAAACATGCAACTGAAAATTAACAGAAATGTACTTCAGTAATATTTTTGAAAAGTTAAATATTTGATTACTTTAATGTATAGTATATACATTGTTGTATTAAAAACATGTTTAATAATAATGTAATAGCCTCATAGAGCACTTTTCAATTCAAAGCTTTTACAATTTTGCCCGTAGCTCCTGGTTGGAGGTACTAGCCACAGCTGCCTTGGGGTAGACTTACAGAAGCGAGGCCCCACCAGTCACTGCCATTCACTCACTCACCACATCCATGCGTAGGCAAGCGTTTTGCCTTGGACACAACAACAGTATGTACTTGATGTGAGCCTCTGAGATCAGACGATCCCCCCACACACACTTTGGGAACCCCTCTTATAGAGGAAACTGGAAATGTTTTATCTTTCTGCATGAAAAATATATAATAAAATGGAAATGGGGAAAAGGGTGTGATTGTTTTCGTTGATTCAAAGAAAGCTAGATGCAAAGTGGGACAAAACACCTAAACCTAGCAAACAGAGGAAACTAAAGGGGAAAGTGAGGCGGAAGAGGGGGGAGTGACGGGGAGTGAGGGGGAGAGGAGGGGTGGGGTCTGGAGGACTAAGGGGAGTGAGGGGGAGAGGAGAGGTGGGGTCTGGAGAACTAAAGGGGAGTGAGGGGGAGAGGAGGGGTGGGATCTGGAGGACTAAAGGGGAGTGAGGGGGAGAGGAGAGGTGGGGTCTGATGGACTAAAGGGGAGTGAGGGGGAGAGGAAAGGTGGGGTCTGGAGGACTAAAGGGGAGTGAGGAGGGGAGGTGGGGTCTGGAGGACTAAAGGGGAGTGAGGAGGGGAGGTGGGGTCTGATGGACTAAAGGGGAGTGAGGGGGAGAGGAAAGGTGGGGTCTGGAGGACTAAAGGGGAGTGAGGGGGAGAGGAGAGGTGGGGTCTGGAGGACTAAAGGGGAGTGAGGAGGGGAGGGGGGGTCTGGAGGACTAAAGGGGAGTGAGGGGGAGAGGAGAGGTGGGGTCTGGAGGACTAAAGGGGAGTGAGGGGGAGAGGAGAGGTGGGGTCTGGAGGACTAAGGGGAGTGAGGGGGAGAGGAGAGGTGGGGTCTGGACGACTAAAGGGGAGTGAGGGGGAGAGGAGAGGTGGGGTCTGGAGGACTAAAGAGGAGTGAGGGGGAGAGGAGAGGTGGGGTCTGATGGACTAAAGGGGAGTGAGGGGGAGAGGAAAGGTGGGGTCTGGAGGACTAAGGGGAGTGAGGGGGAGAGGAGAGGTGGGGTCTGGAGGACTAAAGGGGAGTGAGGGGGAGAGGAGAGGTGGGGTCTGGAGGACTAAAGAGGAGTGAGGGGGAGAGGAGAGGTGGGGTCTGATGGACTAAAGGGGAGTGAGGGGGAGAGGAAAGGTGGGGTCTGGAGGACTAAGGAGAGTGAGGGGGAGAGGAGAGGTGGGGTCTGGAGGACTGAAGGGGAGTGAGGAGGGGTGGGGTCTGGAGGACTAAAGGGGAGTAAGGGGGGGAGCGGGGGTCTGGAGGACTAAAGGGGAGTGAGGGGGAGAGGAGAGGTGGGGTCTGGAGGACTAAAGGGGAGTGAGGGGGAGAGGAGAGGGGGGGTCTGGAGGACTGAAGGGGAGTGAGGGGGAGAGGAGAGGTGGGGTCTGGAGGACTAAAGGGGAGTGAAGAGGGGTGGGGTCTGGAGGACTAAAGGGGAGTAAGGGGGGAGGGGGGGTCTGGAGGACTAAAGGGGAGTGAGGAGGGGTGGGGTCTGGAGGACTAAAGGGGAGTAAGGGGGGAGGGGGGGTCTGGAGGACTAAAGGGGAGTGAGGGGGAGAGGAAAGGTGGGGTCTGGAGGACTAAGGGGAGTGAGGGGGAGAGGAGAGGTGGGGTCTGGAGGACTAAAGGGGAGTGAGGGGGAGAGGAGAGGTGGGGTCTGGAGGACTAAGGGGAGTGAGGGGGAGAGGAGAGGTGGGGTCTGGACGACTAAAGGGGAGTGAGGGGGAGAGGAGAGGTGGGGTCTGGAGGACTAAAGAGGAGTGAGGGGGAGAGGAGAGGTGGGGTCTGATGGACTAAAGGGGAGTGAGGGGGAGAGGAAAGGTGGGGTCTGGAGGACTAAGGAGAGTGAGGGGGAGAGGAGAGGTGGGGTCTGGAGGACTGAAGGGGAGTGAGGGGGAGAGGAGAGGTGGGGTCTGGAGGACTAAAGGGGAGTGAGGAGGGGAGGGGGGGTCTGGAGGACTGAAGGGGAGTGAGGGGGAGAGGAGAGGTGGGGTCTGGAGGACTAAAGGGGAGTGAGGAGAGGTGGGGTCTGGAGGACTAAAGGGGAGTGAGGAGAGGTGGGGTCTGGAGGACTAAAGGGGAGTGAGGAGGGGAGGGGGGGTCTGGAGGACTGAAGGGGAGTGAGGGGGAGAGGAGAGGTGGGGTCTGGAGGACTAAAGGGGAGTGAGGAAGGGTGGGGTCTGGAGGACTAAAGGGGAGTAAGGGGGGGAGGGGGGGTCTGGAGGACTAAAGGGGAGTGAGGGGGAGAGGAGAGGGGGGGTCTGGAGGACTAAAGGGGAGTGAGGAGGGGAGGGGGGGTCTGGGGGACTAAAAGGGAGTGAGGGGGAGAGGAGAGGTGGGGTCTGGAGGACTGAAGGGGAGTGAGGGGGAGAGGAGAGGTGGGGTGTGGAGGACTAAAGGGAGTGAGGGGGGGAGGGGGGGTCTGGAGGGGGTCGAACCGTGTTTTTAAAAAGTTCTCTGAGACTTTTTTTTTCTTTTCTTTTTTTATTACAAGGCTTGTAATAAAGTGTAGTGTTATGTAAGTGAGGTGGGGTCTGGAGAACTAAAGGGGAGTGAGGGGGAGAGGAGGGGTGGGATCTGGAGGACTAAAGGGGAGTGAGGGGGAGAGGAAAGGTGGGGTCTGGAGGACTAAGGGGAGTGAGGGGGAGAGGAGAGGTGGGGTCTGGAGGACTAAAGGGGAGTGAGGGGGAGAGGAGAGGTGGGGTCTGGAGGACTAAAGGGGAGTGAGGAGGGGTGGGGTCTGGAGGACTAAAGGGGAGTAAGGGGGGGAGCGGGGGTCTGGAGGACTAAAGGGGAGTGGGGGGAGAGGAGAGGTGGGGTCTGGAGGACTAAAGGGGAGTGAGGGGGAGAGGAGAGGGGGGGTCTGGAGGACTGAAGGGGAGTGAGGGGGAGAGGAGAGGTGGGGTCTGGAGGACTAAAGGGGAGTGAGGAGGGGTGGGGTCTGGAGGACTAAAGGGGAGTAAGGGGGGAGGGGGGGTCTGGAGGACTAAAGGGGAGTGAGGAGGGGTGGGGTCTGGAGGACTAAAGGGGAGTAAGGGGGGAGGGGGGTCTGGAGGACTAAAGGGGAGTGAGGGGGAGAGGAGAGGTGGGGTCTGGAAGACTAAAGGGGAGTGAGGGGGAGAGGAGAGGTGGGGTCTGGAGGACTAAAGGGGAGTGAGGAGGGGAGGGGGGGTCTGGGGGACTAAAAGGGAGTGAGGGGGAGAGGAGAGGTGGGGTCTGGAGGACTAAAGGGGAGTGAGGGGGAGAGGAGAGGGGGGGTCTGGAGGACTAAAGGGGAGTGAGGAGGGGTGGGGTCTGGAGGACTAAAGGGGAGTAAGGGGGGGAGGGGGGGTCTGGAGGACTAAAGGGGAGTGAGGGGGAGAGGAGAGGTGGGGTGTGGAGGACTAAAGGGAGTGAGGGGGAGAGGAGAGGTGGGGTCTGGAGGACTAAAGGGGAGTGAGGAGGGGAGGGGGGGTCTGGAGGACTAAAAGGGAGTGAGGGGGAGAGGAGACGTGGGGTCTGGAGGACTAAAGGGGAGTGAGGGGGAGAGGAGAGGTGGGGTCTGGAGGACTGAAGGGGAGTGAGGGGGAGAGGAGAGGTGGGGTCTGGAGGACTAAAGGGGAGTGAGGGGGAGAGGAGAGGTGGGGTCTGGAGGACTGAAGGGGAGTGAGGGGGAGAGGAGAGGTGGGGTCTGGAGGACTAAAGGGGAGTGAGGGGGAGAGGAGAGGTGGGGTCTGGAGGACTGAAGGGGAGTGAGGGGGAGAGGAGAGGTGGGGTCTGGAGGACTAAAGGGGAGTGAGGAGGGGAGGGGGGGTCTGGAGGACTGAAGGGGAGTGAGGGGGAGAGGAGAGGTGGGGTCTGGAGGACTAAAGGGGAGTGAGGAGGGGAGGGGGGGTCTGGAGGACTGAAGGGGAGTGAGGGGGAGAGGAGAGGTGGGGTCTGGAGGACTAAAGGGGAGTGAGGAAGGGTGGGGTCTGGAGGACTAAAGGGGAGTGAGGGGGAGAGGAGAGGGGGGGTCTGGAGGACTAAAGGGGAGTGAGGAGGGGTGGGGTCTGGAGGACTAAAGGGGAGTAAGGGGGGGAGGGGGGGTCTGGAGGACTAAAGGGGAGTGAGGGGGAGAGGAGAGGTGGGGTGTGGAGGACTAAAGGGAGTGAGGGGGAGAGGAGAGGTGGGGTCTGGAGGACTAAAGGGGAGTGAGGAGGGGAGGGGGGGTCTGGAGGACTAAAAGGGAGTGAGGGGGAGAGGAGACGTGGGGTCTGGAGGACTAAAGGGGAGTGAGGGGGAGAGGAGAGGTGGGGTCTGGAGGACTGAAGGGGAGTGAGGGGGAGAGGAGAGGTGGGGTCTGGAGGACTAAAGGGGAGTGAGGGGGAGAGGAGAGGTGGGGTCTGGAGGACTGAAGGGGAGTGAGGGGGAGAGGAGAGGTGGGGTCTGGAGGACTAAAGGGGAGTGAGGAGGGGAGGGGGGGTCTGGAGGACTGAAGGGGAGTGAGGGGGAGAGGAGAGGTGGGGTCTGGAGGACTAAAGGGGAGTGAGGAGGGGAGGGGGGGTCTGGAGGACTGAAGGGGAGTGAGGGGGAGAGGAGAGGTGGGGTCTGGAGGACTAAAGGGGAGTGAGGAAGGGTGGGGTCTGGAGGACTAAAGGGGAGTAAGGGGGGGAGGGGGGGTCTGGAGGACTAAAGGGGAGTGAGGGGGAGAGGAGAGGGGGGGTCTGGAGGACTAAAGGGGAGTGAGGAGGGGTGGGGTCTGGAGGACTAAAGGGGAGTAAGGGGGGGAGGGGGGGTCTGGAGGACTAAAGGGGAGTGAGGGGGAGAGGAGAGGTGGGGTGTGGAGGACTAAAGGGAGTGAGGGGGAGAGGAGAGGTGGGGTCTGGAGGACTAAAGGGGAGTGAGGAGGGGAGGGGGGGTCTGGAGGACTAAAAGGGAGTGAGGGGGAGAGGAGACGTGGGGTCTGGAGGACTAAAGGGGAGTGAGGGGGAGAGGAGAGGTGGGGTCTGGAGGACTGAAGGGGAGTGAGGGGGAGAGGAGAGGTGGGGTCTGGAGGACTAAAGGGGAGTGAGGAGGGGAGGGGGGGTCTGGAGGACTGAAGGGGAGTGAGGGGGAGAGGAGAGGGGGGGTCTGGAGGACTAAAGGGGAGTGAGGGGGAGAGGAGAGGTGGGGTCTGGAGGACTAAAGGGGAGTGAGGAGGGGAGGGGGGGTCTGGAGGACTGAAGGGGAGTGAGGGGGAGAGGAGAGGGGGGGTCTGGAGGACTAAAGGGGAGTGAGGAGGGGTGGGGTCTGGAGGACTAAAGGGGAGTAAGGGGGGAGGGGGGGTCTGGAGGACTAAAGGGGAGTGAGGGGGAGAGGAGAGGGGGGGTCTGGAGGACTAAAGGGGAGTGAGGAGAGGTGGGGTCTGGAGGACTAAAGGGGAGTGAGGGGGAGAGGAGAGGTGGGGTGTGGAGGACTAAAGGGAGTGAGGGGGAGAGGAGAGGTGGGGTCTGGAGGACTAAAGGGGAGTGAGGAGGGGAGGGGGGGTCTGGAGGACTGAAGGGGAGTGAGGGAGGGTGGGGTCTGGAGGACTAAAGGGGAGTAAGGGGGGAGGGGGGGTCTGGAGGACTAAAGGGGAGTGAGGGGGAGAGGAGAGGGGGGGTCTGGAGGACTAAAGGGGAGTGAGGGGGAGAGGAGAGGGGGGGTCTGGAGGACTAAAGGGGAGTGAGGGGGAGAGGAGAGGTGGGGTCTGGAGGACTAAAGGGGAGTGAGGAGGGGTGGGGTCTGGAGGACTAAAGGGGAGTGAGGGGGAGAGGAGAGGTGGGGTCTGGAGGACTAAAGGGGAGTGAGGAGGGGTGGGGTCTGGAGGACTAAAGGGGAGTGAGGGGGAGAGGAGAGGTGGGGTCTGCAGGACTAAAGGGGAGTGAGGAAGGGTGGGGTCTGGAGGACTAAAGGGGAGTGAGGGGGAGAGGAGAGGTGGGGTCTGGAGGACTAAAGGGGAGTGAGGAGGGGTGGGGTCTGGAGGACTAAAGGGGAGTGAGGGGGAGAGGAGAGGTGGGGTCTGGAGGACTAAAGAGGAGTGAGGAGGGGTGGGGTCTGGAGCACTAAAGGGGAGTGAGGGGGAGAGGAGAGGTGGGGTCTGGAGGACTAAAGAGGAGTGAGGGGGAGAAAATAGGCAGGGTCTGGAGGACAAGAACAGTGTCTTCATATTAAGTAAGTGTCTTCATATTAATTTGCTCAGAAACTCAGAGAGTATCTACTCAATTGACTTCCACTGTTCATGAGATCAGTTTTATCTTTGCTTTTTCATCACAAGAAATTTGTATTAAACCTTTATTGTTTTAGTAGGACAGTTTCTGTGTGGAGGTAGTTGTTTCTTGAATTATATTAAGTGATAAAAACTGGTCATGTACTATTATACATTCTTGTGGCTTTCATTGACCTTCAAGCATGCTATTGTTACCTTGGGATAAGTATAGCTAGTCTCCAGACCTAACCCTAATAGAAAATCTTTGGAGGAAGCTAAAACTCCGTGTTGCTCAGCGTCAGCCCCAAAACCTGACAGGTCTAGCTGCAGTGTGTGTAAACCTGGTCAAGAACTACAGAAAATGTTTGACCTCTGTAATCAATATTAACATTGATTTGATTGATTTAAAAATCATACAATGTGATTTTCAGGTGTTTTTTTAGATTCTGTCCCTCACAGTGGAAATGCACCTACGATGAACCTTTCAGACTCCTCCATAATTTCTAAGTGGGAGAACTTGCAAAATTGTAGGATGTTCAAATACTAAATGTTGTTTTATTATCATTGTTAATGGTTTTATGTTGCACTGAATCACCAAACCAAGTTCCTTTGTTTGTGAATTTTGTTCATTAGCAATGGCAATAAACCTTTTCTGATTCTAATTCTACCTACTTTCCTCACTGTGTATACAAGAAGGTGCTACCATTGGGCCAACCAACATATATGTGAGATCTCTGGAGAAGTGACCTTGCTTGTTGTAGGGATGTACTGCGATGTACAAGGTATTTTTGAGCAATAAGGCAAGGCAAGGCAAGTTCATTTGTAGAGCACATTTCATACACAAGGCAATTCAAAGTGCTTCACACAGCAGGAAAAATGCATTCAAATCACAAAGAAATTACAGAAACAGAAATACAATAAAATTAACTAAATTAAAAATTATCAATCCAACTGATTGTCTAAACTAATAAAATCACAAACAAAAGAGAAGAGTGCAAAGAAAAAATCCTTTCAGTCATATGCGCAGCTAAACAAAACTGTTTTTAGCTTAGATTTGAACATTGTCAGAGTAGAAGCCTGTCTCACATCTTCAGGAAGACTGTTCCAGATTTTAGCTGCATAAAACTGAAATGCAGTTTCCCCATGTTTATTCCTGACTCTGGGCACCAGCAGGAGGCCGGTCCCTGAGGTCCTCAGAGTCCGAGATGGTTCATATGGCACTAACATATCCAAGATGTACTTTGGTGCTAGGCCATGGAGAGACTTGTACACAAGCAGAGCTGCTTTAAATTCTATTCTCTGAGCCACAGGGAGCCAGTGCAGGGACCTGAGAACAGGACTAATGTGATCATACTTCCTGGTTCTAGTCAGGACCCGAGCAGCAGCGTTCTGGATGTACTGCAGCTGTTTTACAGCTCGTTTGGAGAGGCCAGTGAGCAGGCCGTTACAGTAGTCTAATCTACTGGAGACAAACGCATGGATAAATCTCTCTAAATCTGGTTTTGACACTATATTTTTGATTTTGGCAATGTTTTTTAGATGGTAAAAAGCTGCTGATGTTATTGATTTGACGTGGCTATTAAAGTTCAAGTCTGAGTTCATTATTACCCCCAGATTTCTAATTTGATTTGCAGGTTTTAGAGCGAGACTCTGGAGGTGACCGCTAACACTTTCTCTTTGTTTCTGTGGGCCAAAAACGATTATTTCAGTCTTGTCTGAGTTCAGCTGGAGAAAGTTGTTTTGCATCCACAAACTGATCTGTTGGATGCAGTGACAGAGTGAATCTACTGGTCCATAGTCACCTGCCGATAGTGAAACATAGATCTGAGTGTCGTCTGCATAATTGTGATAGGACACATTTTCACTGCGTATCAACTGACCTAACGGCAGCATGTAGAGGTTGAACAGAAGGGGACCCAGGACTGACCCTTGGGGCACTCCACAGGTCAGGGTCATGTGGTCTGAGACACAGCTACCAATTTCAACAAAGTACTTCCTGTCTTCCAGATAGGACCTTAACCAGTTTAGGGCAGTGCCAGTGATGCCCACCCAGTCCTCTAGTCTCTGTAAGAGGATCCCATGATCGACAGTGTCAAAAGCAGCACTCAGATCTAACAGAATTAAGACTGAGGCTTTGCCCGTGTCAGTGTTCAGGCGGATGTCATTTGTCACCTTGACAAGAGCAGTCTCAGTGCTGTGATGAGGTCTAAAACCTGACTGAAAAACATCAAATTAGTTGTTTATTAAGAGGAAATCTGTGAGCTGTTGGTAAACAACCTTTTCAAGGACTTTGCCCCAAAATGGCCGATTAGAGATGGGCCGGTAATGACTCAGTACTGCGGCATCAAGACTGCTCTTCTTTAGGAGAGGTTTTATGACCGCAGTTTTCAAAGACATTGGGAATGTTCCAGATTGAAGCGATATGTTAACTATGTGAGTGAATGGTGCTAGCAAACTGTTCAGCACAGACTTTAGAAATCTGGTGGGTAACACATCGAGGCAGCATGTAGATGAACTCAGACTGGTGATGATCTCATGGACAGTTTTGTCAGTTACTGGTGCAAAGTGAGTTAGCTCTAAGTGTCTTGGTGGTTTTAGGGTAATTTTTTGCATTGTGGGATTTATAGCATTTTTAATGCCCTATACTTTGTCATTAAAGAATAATGCAAACTCATTACACTTGGATGTGGAAATGAGTTCTAACGGCAGCTGAGCTGGAGGGTTTGTTAATCTGTTTACTGTGGCAAACAGGACACGCGAGTTGTTACTGCAGCTTCCAATTATTTCAGAAAAATATCTTTCCCTAGTTCTACATAAAATGAGGTTGTACATGTTCAGCTTCTCTTTGTAAATCTCTTTTTGAACCTGGAGCTTTGACTTGCGCCATTTCCGTTCGGCCCTGCGGCACTCCCTTTTCTGTGCCCTGACCGAGTCATCATTTCTCCACGGCGCCTTCTGCTTATTTTTAACCATTTTAGCCTTTATAGGGACAATGGTGTCCAGAACATTCAAAACACTAGATGTAACAGAGTTCAACAAATCATTTACATTAGAACATGAGACATTTTCAAAGTTTATCATTTCCATAAACAGTGCACCTGTGCCATCACTTATGTGTCTCCTCTGAACAACTGCAGGACCAACCGGTGGTTTGGGAGAAACAGACAGGTCAAAGAAGACACAGAAATGATCAGACAGAGCAACATCGATCACATTAACATTTGAAATATTTACCCCCTTTGTAATTATGAGATCTAGAGTGTGTCCTTTGCTGTGGGTGGGGCCTCTCACATGCTGAGTAAGACTGAAGGTTTCAAGGACAGCATCAAGCTCTTTAGCCTTTCTGTCACAAATATTATCAACATGCACATTGAAATCACCTGTAATGACCAAACCATCAAAGTCTGTGCATACGACTGAAAGCATCTCAGTAAAATCATCAATAAACTTTGGCAGTGCTGGGGAGGCTTGTATAAAACAATGAAGAGAATGGATGGAGACCGTTTTAGCTCCATTTTAAAGGATACATACTCAAATGATGAAAACACCCCAAAAGACAACCTGCGGGTAATTATTTCATCTCTAAAGACAGCACAGACTCCACCCCCTTTTTTGTTTTCTCGTGTTTCAGATTCAAACTTAAAGTTGGGTGGAGCAGATTCTATCAGAACTACATTTCCTGTGTTTTTGTCAAGCCATGTTTCAGTTAAAAACATAAAATCAAGATTATAGGAAGAAATAAAATTATTAATTAAGAGAGATTTGTTACATAAGGATCTGACATTTAGCACAGCAAGTTTCAGACTAGTTTCAGTGGGACTGGGCTTTATCTTTTCACAGGGAATATTAATCACATTTCTCAGATTGGGCCTGACTCGCATTTTGTTTTTCCATCTGTGTGATGATGTGGCTACAGAAATAGCACTAGGGGGGGCTCTTTTTACATAGGGCCCCGGGTTGGTTTGATTTTTAATGTGAAAATAAGTCCCGGCAACGCTGAGACCCAGTGCATCCTAGCTATGGGAGATACCAGGTGAAAGGCGAGGTTGGATGGGTGGTGGGGCTTTTGTAGCCAAGGAGAGTTTGGGACCAGGTGAGAGGCGAGGGGGGATGGGTGGTGGGGCTTTTGTTGGTGTAGTCGGCTTGTGCAGGGAAGAGTTGATAAGTATTGACATAGCCCTTGCTATATTGGGCGTGAGTGGAGCCATCTTAATGCCTGATTTGATCAGACTTTCAAAATGGCTGGGAAGGCCCATGGGTGAGAGTGGAGATGAGAAGGGGAATGATGAATCTTTAGTGGGAGTAGATGTTGCAGGGGGAACCCAGGGCTGGTGCGAAGGCAGGGGCGATGACAGGGATGTTGTTGGGCTTGTCACAGATGGGTCAAAGGCCTTTGAAGATTGTTCCTTTGCTGGAGGCGGTGGAGGTGAATGTGGAGCAGCTGGAGCTGAATCTTTTGCTGGTGGTGGTGGAGCAGCTGCTAATGAATCCTTTGGTGGAGGCTGAGGTTGTGGTGCTTTTGATGTTGAAACATTGGCTCAGTCTCTGGCTGATAGAGCAGGAATTGTTCTCTCATTCCTCTCTTCTCTAACTATCTGCTCAGGACCCTGTCCAGGCCCAGTCCAATGCCTCAGAGCGTGGAGCAGGTTCTCTGTCAGCACCCTCACTCCACCTCTGCATGGGTGGGGGCCATTTCTCTTAAACAGGTCCTCTCGTTTCCAGAATAGATAGAAGTTCTCAATGTAGTGTAGTCCTCTCGGGGAACACTCTTTGGACAGTCATGTGTTCAGCTGAAGAAGCCGGCTAAACTTGTTTATCCTCCTGTCGATGTTTGGAAGAGGTCCACTTATGAATGTTTTGATTTCCATTTTACCAAGCACGTCGAATAACTTCAAGAAGTCTTTTTTCAAAACTTCAGTCTGTTCCCGCCGCATGTCCACTGCACCCCAATAAAACTCCTGCAATTGAACAAATCAAAATAGATCTGTTGAATCAACCAAAAAAGTTTGCCTACTATTTATTCACTTCAAAAATAAAATGTACTTCAGTGTCTTTTATAATAATGTACGTATTGTACAAATAATATGTGTTATTTTATAACTTAGTTCATGTTCCATGTATTCCTTTTATTTAAAGAAATCATCTGATTAAAGAAGTAACGTAAGTGGGAAGTGACGTCAACACGCACGGTGCCGTACGTCAGTCTGTGTTGATGTTTTGTGAGTGGTGGTGAGGTGGAAACGAAGGGACGAGTCTTTTTTGCTTTATAACCTGTGCTTAAACTGCTGAGCGGTGTGTCCTGTTGTTCACTGCAGATTCGGATAACGGTTTTTTTGTGTGTTCGGGACCTCGCTGGAAGGATTTAAAGCCAAAAACGTCGAAATATTCGATCTGAACAGGGTGACTGTCGTTTGAGTCTGTAGCATTAGCTGTTAGCTACAGCAGTGAAGCTAACATCAACTGCTAACGCCAGCGATGTTTTGATGGAGGAGTTTCTGGAACTGCTTGGCTCACCATTTACAAGACCATGTTGAGCAATTCTCTCTCGTAACATTTGTGAACTTGGTATCTGAAGTAAGTAACATTAGTGCGAATATTCATGAAAGCAAAGAAGCGGTCTGGAAGCTAAAGAGCTTAAAACAACACTGCATCAATAACACTTGAGCTAACGATCGCTGTCTTTTCTACCTAAAGTGTACTGACTTTACCGCTGGAAACAGACGCTGTCTGTATGCTGCTCTGTCTACGCCCAGAGAGCCGCAAAACGGTGAAACGGAGCCCATTTTGAGTGTATTTAAAGCGGACACCGGCGTCTGCTTTCGCAGGGAACATCTGGCCTCCGCCAAGCCTGTAGGACTGTTGTGGTTCACAGGGAAAAGTGCAACAAAACCAACCCTTTTTCTTGAACCGCATTTTTACTCAGGGGGTGAAGTGGATAATACAAGAAGGATTATTCCCGGAGAAAGGTAACTTTATCTTAAAGAATCAGAGCATATATAATCATGACCATATGCATACCGAAGGCAACTTTAATAATCGTCACATTGATTAGACCCGTGCACGGGTGCACACTTTTATCATCCCTGCATTTGTCACCGAATGTGTTGTAAAACTCCTTAGTAAAAGCCAAAAAATCACAATTTTAAAAAAGCACGTCACAATTAATATTTTATCACAATTCTCCTAAACTTAGTACATTTCCTTTAAGAAGTGGCTGAAGTCATTTGATGCTTCTGAAATCTCACAGTTCACTGTTCTGGTTTGAATCCGCCTGTCACTCACTCAGAGCAAAACAGAGGATGACCAATAGGAAGAGTGGGTGGGACAAATGTCTCTGAGCAAAGAGCTGCATTTAACACAATATGCCCATATCAAAACAAAATAGCACAGAGGATCAGATCATGATTAGTAGCACAGTTAGGGGCGGAGTTTGCATGTTCTCCCCGTGTCTGTATAGTTTTCCTGCGGGGCTCCTGTTTCACGTACCACTCACATGTGCAATAGGCCTCCCCCTCAGTGGGACTTAATAACATCAGCCCTACCAGGGACTACAGGTGAAATTAGCACTTGAGCTACAACCTGGTACAACGCATCTCCCGATTAAGGTTAATGTATATTGTGCACTGTCCCTGTCTCAAATGAATAAAAACTACATTTTTATTGCCCATCTGGGCACTACATAAACCTTTTGGTGAAAGTCCTTTGTGTCAACAAAAAGGTGTGTAAATTATTTAACGGGTTCTATGTCATTATTTTTTAAAGGTGGAGGATCCACTACCTGCTACTTTATTGCTTTGTTTTTAATATTCCACCGTATGGTATTTCACTTAAGAATGATCTTATAGCATATACTGGTAGCTATGTTATAAGATTTCAGCTGTAAATTGATCAGTTTAGTATCTCAAACTGATTGATCTAGCCATCAAAGATTCATGAGTATCAATGCTTACAGAGGCCACAGTCTTTTATCATATGAGCAGCAAGATAATGATTCCAAGGGCATTATTAGTTAATCCTCTGACTTGCACCCTGACAGACTTGCATCAAAGATGAATAACTTTTACAGATGACCTTTTTGAACAAACAAAAAAAAGGTCAAAAAAGGTTTGTTGCGGACTCTAGTTGGTCTTGACTGGAAATTTTCTGCACACACAAGCTAAGCCAGTGCACACTGCTGCATCTTTGAGATGCCAAAAGAGGCTTTTTAAAGAAGAACTCTGGTGTCATATTATTGCATTTGAAGAACAGACTTTTCTAGATGGTGAAGTCCAAATAGAATTTTTGTAGGTCATAACAGCAAATTATACAGCACTGATTTTCACCATAGGTTCTGAAGTTATTATTATAAATAATAATTAAAACACGATCAAAATGTTGAAAGGTTATATTTTGAATATATTACAACAATATATTTATGTTATCCTTCCTATCCTTGCTTTTCACAGAGTAGACTGTATATATAAGTGGGCGTAGCTAACCTGCCGGCCACCGCGGTCCATGTAAGAAGTGAGCATGAGCCTGAATCTGCTCCCATTCACTTTTTATTGAGACATCTGCGCCTCTGTCTCTGTTGCTGCTGCTGTCAGGTTCATCATTCTGGACCTAAATGTTTGTTTTAAAAAGTTCTACATCATCCTGGCATTTTTAATATTTCACTATTGTCTTTGCCATGAAACATGGACTTGGATTTCCAAATATGGAACTCATTAGCCGTTAAAGTTGCTTGTCACGATAGGCTTCAAATTGCTGTATCCGAACAGTATGCCATCCACTTATATATATGCAGTCTATGCCTATTATCAATGTTAATTGAAATAACCCTAAAACTGTACAGAGTGTAACTCCAGCCTAACCCTCTGATCCTTCCACCTACAGCTTGTTCTGCTCGTGCTGAGCCATGACCATTCTTCCCAAGAAAAAGACCAGTTCTGGAGGTCCAGATGAAGATAGTCGTGGCAGTTCGTCTGCACGGCCGCGAGCCTCTCCCCCTCCCTGGTCATATGCCCCGCCTCCCCCCACGCCCAGCACCTCTCCTCCACCTACAGCCCCTCCCTCTGTTGGCCCCTCAGAGCCTGGAGCCTCACGGGCTGAACTTGGGAGCTGTGGGGGAGGCCTGGGCAGCTGCTGCTCTGGTCCTGGGCTGAGCAAACGCAGAAGACAGGCTGTAGGCTGCTCAGTGGCCGTGGGTGCTCTCACTGGAGGGGGGCAGCCGGGGGTTGCCGGCCCTGGGGCCAGTCAGGACCAGGAGGAAGGAGCCGGAAACAATAGTGAGGATGAGTATGAGAATGCTGCACGACTACAAGCTGTGGACCCGGCCACTGTGGAACAGGTGAGCGAACATAATATTATGTGCTGATGTCCAGGCCTTTATCATGACTTTATGACTCATTATTCTATCTAATCCTATACTGATGTCAACACATTCCACTCAGAATCTATACAAAATCATAATTTTATTAGAGAAATGCCCCCAGCTCCATTTCAAACTATGGCATCTTAAACTCAGCCATATCTGTCCTAGCAAAAGTGAGTGGGTTGGGTGAGCATTACATAGCTTCACTCTTTGTAAGTGGTTTTGTTCTGGAGAAATTGTGGGATTGATCTGTGTTGGGTCTAAAATGTTAAAACTTTTATCATTTTTTTTAGCAGGAGCACTGGTTTGAGAAGACTCTAACAGAGAAAAAGGGCTTTGTTATAAAGAAAATGAAGGAAGATGGCGCCTGTCTCTTCAGAGCTGTCGGTAAGACAGACACAGACACATGTTCTGATGTATAGTCGCTAATGCACTCGGATGAAGTGTCTCTTTTTTGGTAAAAATATTGGCAATATCACTCACAGGCAATGACAAATGTTTTATAAATCGCACCATTCAAGAACAAGAGATCTGAGCCAGGATCCTCAAGAGAATGTAGATGGACCCTTTTTCCTGACGTGAAGTATCTTAACCTTTGTGTGTGTTACAGCGGACCAGGTGTATGGAGACCAGGACATGCACGAAGTGGTCAGGAAACACTGTATGGATTATTTGGTGAGTCCCTCCTCTTTCCTAACATTGCCAGAAAGATGAAGTTCACAATCTCTTTAGAATCCATCTTGTTAGTCTCCCGCTGATTTGTTTGCAGTCTGCAAAGTGATTTAACTGGCCAATCACATGGCATTTTGGACCCACATGTGGGACTTGAACCAATCACAGCAGCATTGTGGTTTGGGCGGAAGTCAAATAAACATAGCGGCGCCAATGGCCATACTTTGTCCTATTTTAGGAGAAATATAGACTTTGTTTTTCAAAAACCAGCACACAATGGCACACTGGATTTTACACAATTAAATGTGTCTGTTTCTTCTGCTGTTGTAACGCTTTGACCAATCTGCATGAGCCTTCACAGATTCATGTGAAGAACTAAATTCAGAGTGAGAGACAGATCAGTTTGCTGTGAGGCAGGTTAACTCTTTCCAATCCATGCTTAAGATTGTGCTCTGTCTCCTTCTGTCCATGTTTATTCTTGTGTAATAAGCCTTTCAGTCATGTGACACCTTCAAATCTGGCATTGCCCATAATTGTCTCCTTTTTTGATGTTTTTGTTTTCTTTCAGATGAAGAACGCGGACTACTTTTCAAACTATGTGACAGAAGACTTCACCACTTACATTAACCGCAAGCGCAAGAACAACTGCCACGGCAACCATATTGAGATGCAAGCCATGGCGGAGATGTACAACCGTCCGGTGGAGGTTTACCAGTACGGCACAGAGCCCATCAACACCTTCCACTCCATCCACCAAAACCACGATGAGCCCATCCGTGTCAGCTACCACCGGAATATTCACTACAACTCTGTGGTCAACCCCAACAAGGCCACTATCGGAGTTGGGCTTGGACTGCCCGCCTTCAAACCAGGGGTAAGTACATCAGACGGGTACACACGCAAGTCTCATTGAATCTGAGCTTACACCTGTTCAAGGTTAAAAAATGAATGATTTTACACATTTAGTCTGTTTTTGTCTGCTCTGCTCCAGTATGCTGACCAGTCACTGATGAAGTCTGCCATAAAGACCTCAGAAGAGTCGTGGATTGAACAGCAGATGTTGGAGGATAAGAAACGAGCCACGGACTGGGAGGCCACTAATGAGGCCATCGAGGAGCAGGTGGCACGAGAGTCCTACCTGCAGTGGCTCCAGGACCAGGAGAAGACCAGACAGGTACCAGAGCTGGACACGGTGCAGTCCTGACAAAGTCCTGTTTTGTCCTTTTAGACTTGTTAATTCTGTTTGACATCATTAACAGTCAAATATTGTCAGTTTTGGGGGAAGTCAAGGTATTTTATTTTGTATGTTTAAAGCCTCGTAAAGCCAGTGCCACCTGCAGCTCGGCGACAGCAGCTGCCTCAAGCGGATTGGACGACTGGAGTGCCCGGTCGCCGCGACAACGTGAAACAGACGCCTCTCACTCCGACCTCACCACAGCTACGGCAACCAGCAACAAGCCTCCATCCCCAGGGGGAGCTGCTCTCATTCTCAGCAAACCGCCGTCCCCTTGTGCTCCAGGTGAGGCTCAGACAATGATTGGAGAGGTTCACAAACTGGGCGCGGGCGGAGTGTCAGTTATTTACGATGAACACTTTCCCTGCCAGACCCCACAGCCTGCCAGGGGTTTTCACAGTTTACCAAGCATTTTGAGGCAAAAAAGTGGAGAAAAAACAGACTTTTGTCAAACGTTAAAAGTTTGGTGAAAAAAAGATGTACAACTGCAATGAAATAATGTCTATAGGATTATAATAGGTGGGCTACACGGTAAAAAGAACAAAACTAAAGTAGCATTGCACACAAGGTGCCACATACATTGTCTCCTTTATGATGCACAGATTGATTGCAGGGCTACATGCATCCACACATAATTAACATAATTAATTAACTTACTATTCCATATTCTGGCCACAGGAGAATAACTGTCTGAACTCAGGCAGGTATTATTCATCATACCCTCCTCTCCGAACTCTGATCCAGTAACGTAATTTTCTTCAATTAAATATCTGCTTTAAAGCTTGCTCAACTTAATTGTTTTAGTGCAAGATATTTTTTTTTATTTTTTGAGATCCATTTGGAAGAAAGCCGTTTTTTCTGCTCCAGTCTGACTTTGTGCTCCCATCATTGTTATGTATGTGGCTGGTTATGCACCGAGACAACTACGGAAATTAACATCAGGCAACACTTGGGATTTATAAAATGGATATTTCTGTCATTGGCAGGATAAGCGTTAAATATAATGGTCATGTAATATGCAATACTTGCAGTAATCTATGTGAATGAAAGCGGTATCATTATTTCTATTCATAGTGCCAGTACTTGTGACACTTGTAAATTAGCATTGTTTGTGTTTGTGTTCTAGGTCCCAGTAATCCCAGTCGTCACCATCTGGAATACAGAGCTATCATGCAGGAGATGTCCCCAACGGCTTTCGGTGAGACATTTTATCACAGAAGAGTGAACTAGCTTTTGTTGTTAGTGTTACTATATCAACATACTTTAAATATTAGTTTTATTTTATTTATGTTTGATGGGTTTTTGCATATCTCCCAATGCTGAACTCCCCAAGAGCATTTCTGGTTGCTAATATTGATCTTTTAGCTGACATTTGCTAAAAGTATTATTCTTTTTTCTCAAGAGCCTCTTTGATTTATTTTTATTTTGCGTCCATGTGTCCAAAGGGACAAATTAATATAAATACACATTTGGTGTGTAAATAAGTGATATTTAAGCCAATATGGCTATTTTGTCCCCTGACAGGTTGATTTTAGATAGAGAACAGGACAAACAATGAGAAAGAATCACAAATCACTGCCAAATACACAAAACATAATACACAAGGATTGGAATTGAAAACTGGTTCTACTTTGAATCGTCAGCATCTTCAGTTAATAATTCCTCTTATTGATCAGCCTCCTCCTCTTGTGAAGCCTGCAGACTACGTTTCACAGTCTGTGTGGATATACATCTGATGCATTTATGCAAACGCTGAGGCAAGGCTGCACACACCTGGAGCACAGCAGAGGTCAGGGGTCGGCTGTTTGTTGGTTACAAAAGGACACATGAGGAGCAAGGACACAGTTTACAGCCTGATGTGGCCCATTCCCACATGTTTTTGTTTTGTTCACATAGTGTAATAAGTTATTGATTTTGTTAACACCAGCTCCACTGAAATGATTAAGAGCCTCAAATGCTGTTTTAGAATATTTAAATGCTTTTACTTACTTCAAAATGGTACCATTCATTAGATATAATTAAATCAGATAAAGTCTAGAAACAAGATACATAAAAACAATTTACTGTATGTATGTATTCCCATCTCTAATAATCCAGCTGCATTAAAATATGTAGAGGGCTTTTAAGCCCCATAGTACTGGTCTTTTTTATGTTTAAATAGATGATGATTATATTTTGGCCTTCCAGCAGCCGTTCATCCAAGTTCTTCTGTGCTTAGGTCTGACAGATTGGGAAGATGACGAGATCCTGGCTTCCGTCCTGGCGGTGTCCCAGCAGGAGTATTTAGACAGCATCAAACAGCGGCAGAGCAGCTCCAGCAGCATGCACAGAGAGAGAGAGCCTTCTCCTGACAGCAGCTGATACAGACAACCCTCCTCTTCCCCACTACCTTCACTCCTCTTACCACTGTCCCTCCTCTTTCCAACTTCGCAGACCGGATTCCAATAAATCAGCAAACACACCCTTTAGTTCCCTCATTCTACCACTCCCCCGAACGTCAGCTGAGAACTATGGGCATGTTATGATATGAAAATGGGTTCCTTTAAGAACTAAACTGAATTATGCTGGTGTTGCTTTGTAAAGCTCCTTATTATGCTGTTTTGACATTTTGAGCTTTAAACCATTTTATAAGGTTGGTTTTCTCTAATGCTATATAATGACTCGGACACCAGGTGGAAGAAACACTCGCACACAAACACACTTCATAAAATGTGAAACAAAAAGGCAAAAGTGTCAGAATAAAGCATAATAGGGGATTTTAAAGTCAAAATGTTGTGACAGTCAACATTTACCATCCCAATTTTGAGAGCACTTACTAGCCCCTCCAAACAGTTAGCAACAACTCCTTCAACTTGATGTTCAATTTTGCACAATATTCTACTTCCTGGGAAAAATGCTAATGGAAAGTTAATGGTAAAGCTAATGGCATTTTCTTAACGAGCTCAAAATCACCTGTAAGTCTTACTTTGGTCTCTTAATCTGTATTGCCGTCAGTTTTGCTTTGTCCATCTTTTTTTTCCTTCAAAAAACATATATAAAGACTTCTAAATTCTCAACTGTGATAAAACGAGATAAAATCAATAACGAAATCAGTAACTAAATGTCCCCACCCCTGCCCTATAAAAACGCTAATTTAGCATGTGGATATAAAAGTCTGTTTTGTAAAATTGTTCTTTGCTATCGATGACAATTGCTCAGCGGGTGTGGTTCATTTAGTGAGCGCTTTTGCCAGAGAAAAAAAGTAGCCATTGTATTAACTAATCTGTAAAGATGTACAGATTTTTTTTCTTTTTGTTTTAAAATAACTTTAATGTAAAAGTTTTACAACTGAAGTTATATTTGTTTATTTTGCTGAAACTATAAATAACCAAATTGAGATAAGATTTCAAATAAATGTTTCCCCAACATTTCCGAAATAAAAGCTTACGTTTGTATGTACAAATGCCTTGGATAAGCGCTCATTAAACACTGCACCTCTGGAAATCCGTCATAGCACGTTATTGAACCATTTCAAAAGTGTTTTTTTTTTTTTCTTGGCCTGAAAACCCTTTTTAGCCTGAGCCCTCCCTCTCTCCCTCTATCATCCTTCACCATCAGACTTATTTAGCTGCATGTATAATGACCACCACCAGTTAATATCATCTTAGAAAAAAAGTCAATAATAAAAAAGGAGAGAAAAACAGAAAATTGTGAACCTTTCTCCTGTTGATTGAATAATGTTGTATTAATAATTATATAAGTTTGTTTTATTTTATTTTCTTGTTTGGGATGAAAATACTTTTTTTTTCTTGGAATAAAAAGAAAATGTTTCTGAACAAATTGGTTTTCTTTTCTTAATACAGCAACAGAACATTTGTCACACCAATTAACAGTGTTTAATGTTCAAAAGTAAAAATGGACAACTGAAGCCCAGTAATGGGCTTCAGTTCAGCTATTTTTGAGCGGGAGAGGCTTTATTCTCTAAAGTCTAAAGAATAAGGTGCTTTTGCTCTAAGAATAAAGTCCAAAAAATAACAATAGGTGGCGGTGATGTAATACTTGGATACCAACCTCTATAAAACACCAAAGAAGAAGAAGACACTGCACAAACTGCAAATTAATGTAAAGGTATAATAACTGACTGTCGAGAGAGAGCTGAAGAGGATTAAAGTGAGGAAGGCAGCAGGACCTGACGGCATCAGCCCCAGGCTCCTTTAGTCCTGCACAGATGAACTGTGTGGAGTTCAACATGAGCCTGAAGCTGAGGGTGGTACCACAGGTCTGGAAGACCTCCTGTCTGGTACCTGTGCCCAAGACACCACGTGCCAAATACTGACATAATCATGTGCAATACTGACTTAATCATATGCAATACTGTCATATTCATGTGCAATACTCTGACATAATGTCAATCATATTGTGCAATATTCTCCGTCCATATAACTGCTGTAAATAAGAGTGTTACTATTGTTACTATTCTTTTTTTTTTACTTTTTATTAAGAATATAAGAGGTTTATATAAGAATTTTTATTAGAACTTTTCTATTAAGAGTGTTTTTAAAAAAAAGTTTTCTATAAGTTATCTGTTCTTTGTGGTTTACTTCTGTACCTACTATGTGTTGCAACACTGCAATTTCCCCATTGTGGGACAAAAAAAGGCTTATCTTATCTTATTTTATCTTATAACCAAATTTCCATCGAACACAAACTACGGGACCTTTTGTACAATGTTGTATTATGGGGTTGAGGGGAACAGCGCGGGCTTTCTTGAGGAACAATGAGACCTTCTGATGTCGTCAAATCACTACTTGAGTTATCCTTTAGACGGCGCTAAACACTGCGTCTTTTACAGGTGAGAGTTTGTGGCCAATCAAATCCTTCCTGGTCAACCTGCGCTCAACCTGAACAAGGAAGCGACTGTAACGACACTAGAGCGTTTACGAATGACAAGATCTCTCACTCTGTATATCTGTATATCTCTCATATATGACATGTATTTTTCATGGACGTATTGGTATTTTCATGGTACAGGCATCAGGTTTTATTTTTTTCCAAATATATATTCATCCAAGATACAATCAATTGGAGCGTATCGTTAAGCATTTGCGTTGTAGTTTACGCGCAGAGTGGGACCTCTTAGCTTTTCACGCCCATCTTCATGTCACCTACGTCTGTTTCGCTGCGCTGGCCCTGGACGCCGATGTGACACCTTTTCCGCTCAACAGGGCCCCACTTTTTCGCCCTCCCCACAAGCCTCACACCGCTGGGCCTCGGTGTTTCAGTTCGGGGGTGACACGCAGCCTCAGCGCCTTGACTCCGCGGAGAACAGCGGGCTGTGGGACGCAGCCATGGCCGAGGGAAACTTCTCCAAGGCTGGGGAGGAGAAGGGAGTGAGTCGAGCTCAGAGTGACGGTAAGAGAGAGATCATCGCTGTGTTTGAGCAATGATAGACATGTTAGAAACTCAACGACTGGGTTCATTTAGCATCAACACACTGGAAATGCTTTAGAATGGTTAAAATCACACACCACAACACTTGCGCTTGACTTCCAGGAGCATGGGCTAGCATACCAGGAGGGGTTAGCTCTCATATAACCTCCACTATCATTATCTTCTGTGTGCTACAACTACACGAGCGTTTTGTTGTGGCGCTCTAGGTTTCCCTTAAGACGATACAAAATAAACTCGTTGATAAATGTTTACAGACTGTAAGTAATGTGCTTCAGAAGAATGCTAACTGAAGATAACAGGGCTCCACGTCACTTTGTAGCTCTGAGCGTAATTGACGTGTAAAAGTGACTATCCGCTGCTAAGTGTCACAAAAATCTACTCACACTTCAACTATCAAAATTATTTAAATAACATGTTTCCTAAGTATGCCTTCAAAAGCCAACTCTCCTCAAACGGACTAAAGTGAATTTTGTAATGAAAGTGTGTTTGGAGATCTAATGTATCTCCATAGAGACAAGCTCCATAGAGACGAGCAGGTGATGGCCCCTCCATCAGAAAAAAGTTACATTGTGCACCTTTAACGACTTGTCAAATATCAGTGCAACACTTTATATTTTACTCCATCCAGCTAACCACAATATTAACTTTTGTTTTGTTTATAAAGTATGAAGAAATGAACAAACGTATTCAGTCTAGTAACAATGCATGTACCATGTTAGGTTTGTGACGTGGTTCTACACCAAGGACAAACACTCAAATGTGAGTCTCCCATGATCCAATGTCATGCAAAAAGCTAGTTTGTTTGACTAATGAACGTGTTTGAATTGTGCAAAACAAACATTCTGTTTGTTTTGCGGTAGTAAACCGGTTCCACAGTGTCCCAAGCATCCTTAGGCTCTAATCTCAGTCCAGTCCTGTGTGCACAAGTGGAAGTTCAGGTCTTTTCAAACTTGTCACCCACTTCAGTCTTTCTTTGGAAAGTACTATCTGAAAAAAATGTATTCCTTTTATTAAACAAATGTTAATTATATAGTTTAGTCCAAGTTTTGACATAGTCCTACATTACTTTCCACATTTGGATGCAAGGTGGAATGCGTAATAAGAAAATCCAACTTGTTGAATATAATCACAGCGCATAATTGCAATTTTACACGTTGACTTGTGTTTCAGTGAACAGGAAGTTGAAGTACATCTCTCTGGCTGTGCTGGTGGTGCAGAATGCGTCTCTGATCCTATCGATTCGCTTCGTGCGGACTCTCCCTGGAGACCGCTTCTATGCCACCTCCGCCGTGGTCATGGCCGAGGTGCTGAAGTTGCTCACATGTCTGCTCATAATCCTGCTGCAGAAGAGACGTGAGTGCCAACACATTTACACACACATGTAAAGACACAACAAGGACTAACTGGCACACAGACTGGCGCAGCTTAGATGTGAATAAATCTCGCATTAGTACCAGAAGGGACGTCACAATACAACATTTTAGAGTCACGATTAATGTAGGGGGAAATGTTGCGATTTTACGATTAATCACAATTATCGGCAAAAAGAAAGGAAACGTTGATATTGTATGTTTGTATTGTATTTTTTGTATGTTTAAACTTGCAAATATTCCTGTGAGAGGAAAATGTTAAAATCAACCTGCCTCTCATTTAATACAGCATATTATTTAGAAAATATTATAATGCCCAAAATGGATTAAATAATATAAATATAAGCTTATTCTCGAAGCTATTATTATATCAGTTATTAGTGAGATGAGCTCCATGGTAACGCTCAAGGGCTTGAGACTGAGAATGCAACCTTTCTTTGGCTCACGTCATCAACAAACAAAAGCTTTGTGAAGAATCAAACGGGATTATCTGGTAACTTTATGTTCTGCTCCGTCTCCTTGCCTGTGACTCGCGTTGCGCCTGGGGGCATTTCTACGGTGTACCGTAGGTTCCAAAAACCCCACAAATAACGTGCCGTGGCTATACATATCTGCGTTAGTGTAAAAATGTGGTTAATCTTGATATCCCCAAGTGCCAGTATATGGTCCACTCCCAGCAGAATGCCAGATTTAGACGAACACTAAAACAACACTTGCCAAGGAAAATGTATTCAGATCTGAAATGAGCATCACACAAGGACAAAACTGTCTTTAAATTGTTAATAGCTAATTGTTAAGGCTTTAATGCCCCTTTTGGTTGATGTTGATGGAGACACTTTTTTAGTAACAACCCTGGTCAAAACCTCTACATTTGGAATATCACTGCATTACTAACATTGTGTTTGAAACGATCTCCTATCCCAGATCCCAGTTTAAATAGTTCCTGTGTTTTGCGGTAAATGACCTTGTGTTCCTCCAGTGAACGTGAAGGAGACGGCCCTGTCCCTGTTCGACTCCATTGTGGTGCAGTACAAGGACACGCTGAAGCTGGCTGTGCCCTCGCTCATCTACACGCTTCAGAACAACCTGCAATACATCGCTATCTCCAACCTCCCTGCAGCCACCTTCCAGGTACCACACTTCGCTGGGCTAGTCTTTGCCTTGAATCCTACTGAATATGGATTAGAATGATCTCAGTTTAGAATGTCGGGTAGTGTTTTATCTAAAATGGCAGGTTCTCATGTTTTGTAATTATGATGCTGTTTGGTGAGTTAGTCTCTCTGGTACATATTTTTTCTTCAATCAAGTTTCAATTTGTGAAGAAAATTTGAAAGTTGAAAATTACAGGAAGTCGTGCTGAGCTACAACAGAATACCTCCACCTCTGCGACGTCATCAAAAAGTGCCATTCCATAAAAAATGCACAAAAACACCCTTCCTTCTTGGTTCTGTTTCCTATTTAAGATAAGATAAGATAAGATAAGATAAGATAAGATATTCCTTTATTGTCCCACATGGGGAAATTTCATTGGTGCAACGCAGGTAGATACAGAGGTAGATACAGAAGAACAGATCACTTATAGGAAGTCTGAAAAACACTTTCAGTAGAAGATCTCCTATAAATAAATAAAAACTCCCATAGACAAATAAATAAATACCATTGCATGTGATCACAACAGTAATTGCACATGAATATGTGTCACGACAGCACATAGACTGCACATGAATTTCACAGTAATTGCACATGAATTTCACAGTAATTGCACATACGACAGAATTGCACATCAGTATTAGGTTAGGTCAGTATTGCGCCGGGATAACGTGACGATCTCCGGGTAAGACGACTGTTCTCCGCAGTTTCATGAGTTCCTCCTTTGTGTAAACGCGGTACGGCGCCGGCCGGGGGGCGGGGCCGGAGCCGGGGGGCGGGGCCGGAGCCGGGGGGCGGGGCCAGAGCCGGGGGACTCAGAGCCAAGGCACATCGCAACGACACGACGAAAACACTCAATCCAGCCGAATAAAGTCAAAACAAGTTAATTCAAAGCGATTCCAGTGCGTGTCCCGATCGTTCGTGAAGTTCCTCTTTCATATAAACGTGTATATAAACATGTACCGACGACACGCCGTACTTTAGCGCGGCCGGAGGGCGCGGCCGGAGGGCGCGGGGGGGGGCTGGTGGGCTCGCTCGGAGCTAGCTCACGTCACAACAACACAACGAACGCAACGAAAAACGCTCAAATCCAGCCGAAAAAAGTCAAAAACAGTTGAATTAAAAAACTATTCCAGCGCGTGTCCCTATCGTACAGTAAAATAGAAAAAATATACTAACTATATTTACAAAATATAGGAGATAAAGCACAATAAGTGTGAGAAAGAAGAGAGAGCGTTTACACCGGGCTGCCAGCTGTACCAGCGCCTTATGACGTCCTGCTTTTTGATTCTCTTCACTTTGATTAGAGCCCAAGCCGGGTATCCACAGGCTGTGAGAGCTTATGTCTCGGGCCTGTCGGAAAAACACAAAATTCCTGTTTATTTTAAACCCGGCAACATTTCAAGTTTATCCGAAGGACAAGATTCCGACACAAAAGCAGCAATGTAGTGACGAAAGCTGTAAAGAGTGGCACATGGGAGAGACTAAACAGCCTTTTCACAAGAGGCTTTATCAGCACAGAAGACATGCAAGTTCAGGACCACAGAGTGCTGTGCATCTGCTAACCACTCTATCGAAGACAGGCAATCTTCATTTAAAAAAAGAAAAAAGAATCCGTCCTTAAACAGACATGTAGGTTTAAGATTCAACCTTCCGGTCATATCGAGGGGGGAGCGAAAGTCGGGTTACAATAGGAGGTAGAGGTTAATTTCAAGTGAAACCAAATACTCCCTTTAACAGGAGGTCCCGCCCGGAGGGCGGGCAGGGGTTACTCAGAGTAGGATAAATATCGGTGTTCCCAGGCTTGATTCGCGATTAAGAATGACTCTTGGATGAGAGTCAATGAGAGTCCAAATGACTACAACTGAATCTTTTTCCACAACGATATCCTGTGATGATGACATAACGTCTGTTTCCTGTTTATGGACAGTCAAGTTAAAACGTAAGCCAAACCCAATTCATTACATAAAGGGACATGAAAATGCAGCAAAGAGGTGCAATAAAGTGAAATCAACGTAGAAAAAGCGCCGCTAACTTAGAATTACCGGACTTCTTTTGGATATTTTTTTTGATTGAAAAATATAACTTGTGTACTATTAGATTACATTTATGAAGAAAGCATTTGTTATGTTTGAGAGACGGCCGATGATCTCGTAGCAGGACCTGTTCCAACGCACTCTAAATAGAACCTGGGTGAAACGTGACTTCCATGTTCTTTTGCTCCTGTCTGCTCTTGTTCTGCCCCTGTCATGAGTTGGTCCGCTGTTCTCTGGTCGCTAGGTAACGTACCAGTTGAAGATCCTCACCACAGCCCTGTTCTCGGTGCTGATGCTGAGAAAGACCTTGTCCAGGGTCCAGTGGGTTTCGCTGCTGCTGCTCTTTGCTGGAGTCGCCATTGTTCAGGTCAGTGCATTGAAGCAAAGTCACGAATCAATTCATTTTCACATAAGATTAAACAAAATGACAAAACGTTAAACATCTTCTGTCAGCACACATCGCCTCACAGCAAAGCAATCATTATTGTTACCACTAATCTTGTACTACGTTTTATTTTTGTATCTATAACAATAAGATATTTTATGCTCCAATTACTTTCCCTGAGCTTCTGGTTCCTGATCTTTGCTGTGTGTAATGCGCCCCCTTGTGGCTCTTGCAGGTACAGCAGGAGGGTAAGAAGGAGTCCTCTGTGTCAGACAGCTCCTCTCAGAATTACACGGTGGGTCTGGTGGCTGTGGTGATCAGCTGCCTCTCCTCTGGTTTCGCTGGAGTTTATTTTGAAAAGATCCTGAAGGGCAGCTCGGCATCTGTGTGGGTGCGAAACGTCCAGCTCGGAATGTTCGGCACGACACTGGGGCTGCTGGGAATGTGGTGGAACGACGGCCCTGGGATCGCACACAATGGCTTTTTCTTCGGCTACACCTCCATGGTCTGGTGAGTCCAGAGAAGCCACACTAATCTGTTTTGTAATCGCAGTTTGCGACTTGGACCCAAGATGTCGCTTTCAGGCCCAGGTTTAGAAAGAAAAAGAAATGATCAATTGTATAATTATTTTACACTCGGTCAACGATGATCTTCCACCATTAAATCCGTCTTTGAATTACACAACACAATTTCATTGCATAATAAATATTCCTGTAAAAACATTGTTTTCATAATTCATAATGAAAATTTACTTTACTTCTAAAATCAATACCATAATAAAATATAAAAAATAGACAAAGATCTAAGCATAACTCAAACTGGGAAAACGACCATATTGGAACAACTATATCGCCCATCCCTATTGAAATGCTCTTTTTTGACAACAGTGGTTATATATCACTGGTTACATATCAGGGCTGGGCGATATTGACAATAAATAATATATTGATATGTTATTGGAGTATCCCGATAACAATATTCAGACAATATAAGACAATCCAACAGACAATCCAACAGAAATGTGTTAAAACATTTCTGAGGTTCATCAGACAAATGTGAAATGTCTGTAAAATGAATCGCAAAAGTGCAGAAACATTAATTTTTTATTTTAAATCTGCTTTTTTGGTAGCATTTTTCACTTAACTAAATACTCAATACATTCAAATTTTCTATGTGTATTAAATGTACAATTGTTCCTGTCTCAATCATTCTAATTCTATGATTTGCCTTTGTGCCGTCTCCAGGTGTGTCATCTTCAACCAGGCGTTTGGGGGCCTCCTGGTGGCCATGGTGGTGAAGTACGCCGATAACATTCTGAAAGGCTTTGCCACGTCCTTCTCCATCATCGTGTCCACTGTGGCCTCTGTCTATCTGTTTGGCTTCCATGTGGATCTGATGTTTACGGCGGGGGCAGGGATGGTCATCGGTGCCGTCTACATGTACAGTCTTCCCAAAGCTCCCAGCATGCTCAGCGGCGTGGGGGGCGGGGCAAGTGAAGCAGCAGGAAATGCTGATGGTGGGAAAATGGGACTGTCCAGAACTGGTGGAAGTTTGACGACAGAAGAGACTGAAGAGAACGGTGAAATGGACTCGTTTCTCCCAAAGTCAGTCCTCGTCAAATGAATTAATTCATATCTGTCTTTTCTAATGGGTTGCACATTCTGTGAGCCAATCACAGTGCTCAGTTTCGTCACGTGACTGCACCTACAGTATTATATTAGTTCATTGAATCTAACAATACAAATATTTACTTTAAAGAACATAATGACCAGGCAAGACTGTGATTGGTTCATCGTCTTTCTTTTTCTCTTGAGTTAAAATCAAAACTGGAACTTTTTTCTAACATGGTCTTTCTGGTCTAACTGCTTCTGCAAGACTTGTACTCACAAAATTACTACATGTAAATTATTCTAAACCTGGAAACTAAACCTGGGAACCAGTGTCTATCAAGTTGCACTCAGATGTTCCTTCATCTAAAGATAATCCAGATTTATTTTTTGTGAGTATGACTCTTCTTTTAACCTTTGACCAAGTCCCCATGGAGACGAGCTGTGTGTGTATTGCAAACGTAAACTAAAAATGGTACTAGTCAAACGAAGACCAAACCAGGACTGAAACAAGACTAACGCTTTAGAAGTGATGTTTACCCTCATTGACTCTTCTGTTTATATGTTTATGGATCACATTGATTTCCCTGCTCTTATTGTTTACATCTCTTCCTGCTCTGGCACATACATTTACACTTCAGCTCGTCTCCGTGTGAACCGCCTGCTTTCTTTCTGCTTGAGTTTGACGTTTCAAAGCACAAATGGAGCAAAAAATTAGACTAGAAAACTGAGGGACTTTAGGTTGTGCCTCTTTGCCTTAAACTTTCTTTTGCTGAATGAATGAATGAATGCCTTCTGGTGATAATAAATGCTTGGTTATGTTACTGTGGTGTCAGTCTGCAGCAGTTTAAAGGTTTGCACTGAGAAAAACACTTAAACCATAGGCTTACAAACTATCATTTATTTATTACAATTTATTTTCATGTCTCAAAATGAAAACCAAAAGAAGTTCTAGTTCATTTTGGAAATAAAAAAACGTAATATAAAAAAACTGGAATTTTAATTTAGAACAAAAAGCTTATCTCTAAAAAGTCGTCCCAGATAGTTCTCTAGCATTCAAATTATGTATTTATTTTTATATATTTCTAATTCTCTGTGACTCAAACTTCTGCTGCAGCAGCGTCGGTGCCTTCTTCTTAGCCATATTCACTTTGTACTACGCTTCACACAAACTTGTGGCTGGAAATGAACATTTTGAGGAGAAGACTGGTCACATGACGCAGGGCGTGGCTTTGTGCTCGTTGATTGGAGCACGCTTTTCATAAAAGTAAAAGATACTTAAGTGTCAAGGATGATGTTTACGAATGTGTCACACGATTATTTTTTATAGTTTGATTGTGTTTTGACATTGTGTTGTATCTTGTTGTAAAGTCAGGCTTTTAGCTTTCTGAGAAAGGAGCTGACTTTATCATTTGTTTTTGCTTTTTGTGTGTCTCATATTAGCGGCTGGTACCTTTTATTAGCCTAATGTCTGTGAATACAATAATGAAAACGTTTTCAAGCTATGTTTTATATTTTCTACAATATTTTATTTGAATCAAACTGTAAAAAAGGTTTAAATGTTTAATTTTGTGTAAAATCATACATAAATATAAGTGATATTTAAGGTGAAGGGAAAAGTGAATATTATTGTTGATAAGTAATAAAGCTGACTCCAAACTGGACGAATGTGGCCCAGAGCAAACTGTGCTGAAACGTGTTGAACTGTGAAAACTGCCCAAATGTTTTGAATTTGTCATCCAATATTTGGACTTCTGATCATTTATTCTCTGAACTCGGAATTTGTAATGCATCCTTTACATCTGGAACTATTAAAACATATTGAAACAAATTAATATTTTAGTAGAAAATATCAGAACCCAACATAAGATTATTTTAAAGATTTTTCTGAAGTCATTCTGGAGCGCCCCCTTGTGTTCTCCTCTAACACGCTCTGATGTTTGCTGAATATTTCTATTTAGAACACAATAGATCGACTAGTATTGAATTTAACCTCTATTTATGAAGGTTATTTTATGTTTTTATTACCAAAGCGTTTATTTTAGACTATGTAATTTATTTTTTTTGCATTTTAATTATGTGAACTGTGTTTAATTTAGATATAATTCCCCTAGAAAGTTCCGATTTATAAGTAAGAGGGCAACAATGGTCATTGCTTTGTTTAATTTCTTGTTTATAGTAACTCCTTATTTGTGAAAACTTATAAAAGTCCTGTTCCTCCAAACCAAAGAATTCTTTGGGTGAAAAACATTTATACCTTTTGTAATCCAGACCTCGAATCTCAGTCAGTTCTATATTTGGTACAAAACCTTGGTCATAAGCCAACCATTTTAAGATTTTTACATCTTTGTTTAGGTTGTATAATTTGATTAGTTCCTTCCAGGTTGTAATTCTTAACCTCCTCCAGATGACGGTTCGTCATCTGCCAGTAAAGCCTGTACAGGAATCCCCGGCACAACATTAATCTCAATATTTTTCCACTGAGTTTCATATTCTGCGTCACACCAGTACAGCAACGCTCTGATTTGAGCTGAAATAAAGTAATTTTTCAGACAAGGTAAACACTAACCACCTTTTTCTTTCGATAACTGTAGCGTTTTAAGTCTGATTCGGGGTTTCCTTCCTTGCCACACAAATCTTGAGATTGTTTTATTCCATTTACGATATTACGGCTCATCGACCAGCCGGTGGGGGATAGAAATCAAGAGAGTCTGGAATAGAAAGAGAAATCTCTCTCTCTCTCTCTCTCTCTCTCTCTCTCTCTCTCTCTCTCTCTCTCTCTCTCTCTCTCTCTCTCTCTCTCTTTTAGCGGTATATGCACCTTTTCAGGGTTTTTTTTTTTTTAAAGAAAATGCATCACATTAGATATGGACTCCAACAATTTGCTGCATGTCCTCCCTTCTCTTTCATCCCCCATTTCACGCCGTCTTTCCTGTCTAATAAAGCTTACAGGGCAAAATCTTTAAAAAGTTCTCTGTGTTTTGCATCTTCCTCAAGAGCACCTAGCTTTCCCTGGAGTTCTTAGCATGTGCGTTTTACTATAAAAAGTCACCAATATATAAAGAGTCTCAGGGAAAGAGAGTCCATGCTCAGCTTTCTCTTCCTGAGCTCCTCACAGATGTGATGGAACTTTTGTCGTAGTTAATGAACCTCGTATGGAATAGCTGGAGCAAAGAAGACGCGCTTGACTTTGTAATGGCGGTCTCCTAACCTAACCTTTGCAGCCTTCGGGACAGGTTCCTTCACACCATCGGTAAGAAATCTCATTATCAGGTGTTGTGGTTTATCAGATGCGGGCCTTGGTTTGCCCAGGCGATGTGCTCTTTCTATTGTGGTGGGAGGTACCTCAACTCCTGAGATGACCTCAGGTATTATCTTCTCCAGAAAACTTTCCTCTTGGACCCCAATTGTCGCCACATTGGCCTCCATCTCGGCCCTCATTTTATGTAGATCATCCATATTGTCTGAAAAACGCTGCTCGGCTTCATGTCAGGTTCGCTTGCCATGTTGGCCTCGTTAGCCTCGTTAGTTTGTGATGCGGGCTGTCATCTTCATTTGTTTTGGTCCAGTAGAGTTACCAGACTTGTCTTCTTCTTAGGCAGTGGTCCCCAAACTACGGCCCGCGGGCCACATCCGGTCCGTTGGGCCTTTCAATCCGGCCCGCCAAGCTTGTCCAAGTTATATATATTTTTTTCCCCGTAGGCTTTATTAGACAGTAGATGGAATGAGAAAAAAAGGAAGGGGAATGATGAGAGAGAAAAGAGGACAGGCAGCAAATGTCGGAGTCGGGATTCAAACTCGCAATACTGTGCCTGGCCGTTCATTTTACCTTTCGCCTGTAATGCCCACATTTCCCCAAGAGATGGCACGTACAAGAAAATCTATGGCGCGCAGAAAATAAAATTCACCACAAACGGCCACCGGGGCCAATCAAGCAGGAAGCACAAGTGTTTGACACACTGAAGACTCTTGTGGGCAGTAGAAGACAGTAGATAATTAATCATTATTTAATGCATTTGGAAAACAATTCGTACATTGAGCCTTGCATTTGTTGTTTTGTTACAAGTTACAGGTCAAATCTTGCGTGTAATTTATAGTAATTCATTAGTTCACACAAACACACCATATTTTCCTGGCCCGCCCCCTCGGACAAATTTTAGAACCCAATGTGGCCCTCAAGTCAAAAAGTTTGGGGACCACTGCTCTTAGGGATTATGTTTGTCAAACAATGATTTTAAAGCCAATTTCTGCAGCAGTGGTGTGAGTGCGTCAGCTCAAAGCGCTTCCATAACTGGTCTGAAAGTTGCTTGTTTGCGCCTGTGTTTTGGGAATACATGAATATTTCTTTTTGGATACATTTTTATGAAAATGTATCAATATTTACCCAGTGTTTGTCTTGTAGTCTGCTCCTCTTTTCTCCTTGTTTTTGTGATAACATTCCTCCACTGACTGCATGCCTTCCATGCCAACACTAAACTGTAACTCCACAATTTGTTTCATGAAAATATTTTGCTCAATGCAAAGTAAGATTATAAATGTAATTTTTGTTTGGTAAGTTTAGTTCTGAGCCACACCCTGCACAATCCTCATATATATATATATATATATATATATATATATATATATATATATACATACATATATAATTTAAAAATAACTATGGCGGAAAGGTTGTAGAAAATATTTGGTTTAGGATCGACATCAGAATTTAGACTGAGATAAATCCTGCTGTAGATCTGGTTTAGTCTTTGTTTGGTCCAGGTTTAAACCTGCTTACATACATACATTCTGGTTTAGTCTCGTTTTGGTCATGATTTAGTCCTGGTTCTCACTAACTTAAGTGCTGGTCTTTATAGTTATATGTGTGTTGTCATACTTTGATTAATTCCTGGTTTAGACCTTGACTTAATCCTGCTGTGTGTGTTTGCTCTGTTTCAGGGTTGGCAAACAGAAAGGATCCTGAAGGAGACAAATCTCTGACAGAATCACTCCAAAGTCACTCCTCCAGGCACTTCTGGGGCTTTTACTTCAGTGGATTTGGAGGCAAATGTACTGATTCACATTGTGGATCAAAACTTATCTTTCAACTATGATGGATTAAACCAGACCATTTCATATTAAAGTCCTGGATTAGACTTGGTAGGGACCTTTTTAAGGACATGGTTTAGATCTGAACATTTCATTCTGCTGAAATATATTTTAATGACTGAAATGGTCTAAAGTTTCAATGAGAGAATCTTATTGAACATGAAATGTTCAAACACCAAAGTGACCTCCAGCTTTTATTTTGACGTGCTTTTGTTTACATATTTCTCCTGTTTGAACTCATTTGAATTCGAAAACAAACCAAAGTGCACTTATTGTGAAAGAAGTTGCTTTACATTATTACATCCGAGTATGTTATTAATGTACAATTTAAATATTGAATTGTTAAACTGTAATTTCAAAACAACAAATGTGCCTCAAATAACTTGAACATTATGTGATTTTTTTTATTTGTTTACTTTTCACTATTCTAGCTTTGGGTGAAAATGCAATGCCAAACAATAACCAATTTTTGGCTTTTTAAAAAATGTGCCTTAAAACGTTTTGTAAACTAAATAAAATGAAGTAAATATATAAAAATGTATTTGTCCATTATTAAGTACGGTATTTCAGAATTGATCATAAACCTTCTACAAGTTGAAAATAGAGCGGTTGTGAGGTCGTGAGGTGTGTATTTTGTTTCAAAGCAAATTTACATTTTTCTTTGTTTTGTTCATTTGCTAGTACAGCCTCTAACCAGTGCCAGGGGTGAAAAGTAACGAAGAACAAAAGTAAAAGTACTGTAAGAATGCTTTTTAGGTTTCTGCACTTTCTACATTACTACATTTGAGAAGGATTGAAAGGTAAAAAGAATAATACGGTCTGTGTGAAGCCGCGGTAGCGGCGATGATCTACCTGATCTACCTGCGTTGCATCAATGAAATTTCCCCATGTTGGACAATAAAGGATTATCTTATCTTATCTTATCTTATCTTATGATGGCTCTCGCCTCCCGCGCCACCGCCTTCCCGCCCGCCCATGTTTTCTGCTGCGTTTTGCCGCATACCAAACGACGCTCAGTAATTCACTGTTGATGATTGCGTAGTCTGCGATTCAAATACTAGTTTGGCCTGATAAATTGCAAGATCGTGCTGAACGCAGACCTGAGCAGGGAGAAAGAGAGAGAGCCTCGGTGACCCGGAACTTTTCATTGATGTTGTTGTTGTTGTTGTTGTTCTATGGCGGTTGGCATCCAATTGTTGCATTACCGCCAGACTTTATTCCTCAGACTTTTCGTAGTCCTCAGACTGTCGTAGTCCGTAAAAGTACTCCTTCCATTGCTTTGGTGTTACAAAGCCCATGAGGTCATGATATGTCTTTGTGACTAGAATTGTTGTTGTTGTTGTTGTTGTTGTTGTTGTTGTTGTTGTTGTTGTTGTTGTTGTTGTTGTTGTTGTTGTTGTTGTTGTTGTTGTTGTTTTTTTTATGGCAGTTGGCATCCAATTGTTGCATTACCGCCAGACTTTATTCCTCCTGATGTTCAGGGGGTCAAAAATACCCGAGTTGTGGCAGAAAGAATAAAGTCTTAAGAATAAAGTCTTAAGAATAAAGTCTTAAGAATAAAGTCTAAAGAATATAAAGAATAAAGTCTTAAGAATAAAGTCTGAAGAATAAAGTCTAAAGAATAAAGTAAAAAGAATAAAGTAAAAAGAATAAAAGTCTTAAGAATAAAGTCTAAAGAATAAAGTCTAAAGAATAAAGCCTAAAGAATAAAGTCTAAAGAATAATAAATCTAATGCTAAGACTGCGGCACAAGAGGAAATGTCCCATCAAAATAAAAGAGGAAGTGAAGGCATTCATTGCGCCCCTGCTGGCCAATTGTGAAAATACACAAACCGGCAATGCACATTTTGTCATGGCGTCTCGAGGAGAATATGAACCATGAGTTTCAAACAAATCAGACATTGTTGAGTTTTTCACACAATGGGTAGGGGGCGCTAGAGAGTAAATTTATTACATGGTATTCATTATTTCCACTCAGACCATAAAAACGCATTAGTGAGTGAAATATGAGCTCCGTAGATCATTTCTATTAGGCGTGACTTGTCCTTGAAAAAACAGGAAATTAAGCCTTTTTTGAGGGCGTTACGCCAAAACATTCTTTTGAATATTTATAAAATTTCAATGTCTGTAGATGCAAAAAGTGTTGTTTTGAGCTTGATCGGACAAAAAACCTAGGACATGTACGATTTTGAAAAAAAAAAAGTCCAAACGTGGCGGTGCCACTTTGATTTGACATGGCTGACTTCCTGTTTATCATAGAGCGATTCTGCCAGGTGTGTTTTACTCGTCAAAGGTCAGAGGTCAAAGGTAGCTCTATCACTGTTCCAAGTCTCATGTGCCTAGGCCAAAGATTAAGAGTTTCATGTTTTGTCTTTTTTGAACTAGTCGGCACTGTTGAGACGGCGTTCTCACAAGATCCATTTTATTGGCGTTCGGGCCGAGCCGATCGTGTCTATGTCCCATGTTTGACCCCTGTCCCCATGTGTGACATTCATCAATGTTAGGGGGTCAAAAATGCCCGAGTTGTGGCAAAATGTGGCAAAATGTGGCAAAATGACCATGCAAGAAGAAGAAGAAGAAATATGGCAAGAACAAAGACTCGTCGCATAAAATACTTTTTTACTATGAAAGTGCAATTGACCAGTGATACATTTTTTTATGATCTAAAATAGTCCAGATCACTTCCACGCCATTTTGTGCCTCAGGAGGGCGCTCAAGCTCGTTTTAGTTTCTTAGAAAGAGTTTTTAATCCGATGAAATGTCCAATGAGTAAAACATTCCTAAACTCAGTCTTTGCTGGACCCCGGGTTCTTGGATCATCTCAAGTCCTAATGAGAACCAGAGCTCCATACATATTATGAAATAGCATTTATGCATTATACAAAACACATTGTGTAAGACTACGGTCTTACACTGAGCCCACTGTTGTAATGGGACACATCAGTGTTTGTGAGCACACACGTATTAATATGTATTAATATATCCTTTTCATTTCACTTTAAGATCTCATGTTCCAATCACACACATTGGTCGAATAAGCACTGGTCTCTTTGATACTCACAGATACTCTGCAAACAAGTAGCCTACATAGTTGTTATTATCACTAATACTAAATTATACCCTATTAAGAGTTCCGTTACTTCCAAATAATATTACTTGAGTAGAAGTACAAAGTTACTCAAGTATAAAAACAAGCAATTGTAAGAATCATATATGATTTAAAATATTTTTTAAAAGCATACATTTTGGTATTGTCAAAAGATAAGACACACCAACGAGATTAAATAACATGTGAAAGAGTGGTGCAAGTGCACAAATGTTCAAATTAATTTATATTTTTGCAGTAGGAAGAGGAACCAAAACCTTTACCTCCAATAAAAAAGTAAAAATATGCCGACAACTACTCAGAGAAGAACAATTGTATTTAAAAAGTTACTCGAGTAGTAAGTGTGGGCCTCCTGCTCACCTCTGATTCTGAATTAAGCTTGGCAGAACTGTTTTGGTTTAAAGAAAACACACAATTAACAAAGTAAGGGTGTTATGAAATGTAATAATTCGCTTTCTTTTTAAATAAGTAAATTCCAGCTACAGACAAACATCTGCAGTACAGCACAGCTTGTGAACCTGCCGCTCTGGCGCACTCTGGTGGTGTTCGGGGCGCACTGCATCTGTGCGTGCTGCATCTGACCTCCACGGCTCTGTCCTTCAGAGCGCTGCATTCTTCTCCTCTATGCAGCGCGCGCGCGCGTGTGTTTTGTGCGGGAGGGTGACGTGTGTGAGGAAAATCACTATGATCGTGATCGTGATCTGTTTTTAAAAAAAAATGAAAGCCGCGAGATCCCGGTGACGTGAGCAGCTCGTGCTGTGGTAAAACAGC
The DNA here is from genome assembly GCF_026437365.1 of Eucyclogobius newberryi. Classification (NCBI taxonomy): domain Eukaryota; kingdom Metazoa; phylum Chordata; class Actinopteri; order Gobiiformes; family Gobiidae; genus Eucyclogobius; species Eucyclogobius newberryi. The sequence goes on from NW_027315801.1 coordinate 21,720,491, forward strand.
GGGAGCTCTTGGAAAAGGGTCGTGAAGGGCGGAGTTAGAGCCGTTGCGTCATAAGGCCACTTTATAAAGCCCATGCACGTAGGTAACGTCCAGCAGACAAACGGACAGACTTACACGAGCCCTGACGCAGCGACGCTGTAAATACCTCCGCGTGACTGTGACAAGACCCCGACCCGTCTGAGCACACGCTGCCGAGCCTTCACGTCTCATTTTTGGCCTTTAAAACGGATGGAGCTCGGGTCTACTCTGGACCTCCAGCCCAGCGGCGCCTGAAGCCCCCTCCAGCCGGGCACCGTGCTCTCAACCCCCGCAAGATTCCACAGAGCAGGCCGCTGAGGACCAGCCCTCCGTGAAGTCCATGCGATTCTTCAGACTATCATTCAAGTGTTTCGTGGATTGTTTTTGAAAGTCGCCGTACGTTCTGTGGTGTTTATTTTTACGTTTTTTTTATTTTAGCGTTTTTCTCCCTAACCCTATTCTTTTGCACCCCAACTGTGACTGGCCGTGATTGTTGAAGTGACTGAAGCCGCGGCTCGTGCGTGACACCGCGGGGGAAACAGGTGCTGCGAAAGGACTAAAAAGCAGAGTGACATTTGACAGATAAAACATCGCAGCCGCTGCATTGGTCCAGACTGCAGCAGCGGGAGGAGGACAGGTCTTTAGCGGTGACAGGTGAGCACTGCCCCCGCAAAGACACACGGGACACACGGCTTTAAATCTGCGGCACCGAGGATTAACGGGACAGAAATACGAGCGGGTTATGAGCCTTTATTAGTGACTTCTAACGGGACCAGCGGCAGAAACATTTGAACTTTACGCTTTTTTCACAGACTCATTTCTTTAATCGGTTTTATTCGACTAACTACTGACTCTTTTAACGCTTTCAATAGGATTTGAACGCGTGGGGGCTGATAAGTGTTTTTTATTTGGATTTGTGCCACAAACAGCCTCTGCTACATTATTAACAATTTGCAATTTTGTGAAAAACTTAAAAGCTGAACTATAGTTTACTGCTGCTAATATATACTATTAAGAATATAAGATATAGTCTGACAAATATTAACCCAGACTTAAAGTAGAGTTTATCCATTAAAAAGTGAATTAGAATAAATAAGTTTCTGTTTTGAGAATTTGAAACTGTTTTGCTGTTCAGGACCATTTAGAAGTTGTTTTTTTGTTTTTTGTAGAAAAACAAAATCTGACTTCTGTTGAGCTCAGATCTTTGTTTGGACTTTGAAGTTCTTACTATAAAAGAAGTGAACCGCTCTGTGGAAGCACCAGTGACAGTGAAAGAGTGGAGCAAATTTCAAAGCCATATACTGAAACTCTTCTAAACTTCCAGGGAGCAATGGAGAAGACTGAAAAACAGTCTCTGCCCGCTTCATCGTCCTCAACACTTCTGGACGACTTAAACAAAAAGTCCCATTTCGTGGCCAATGGCAGTGGCAACCATCTTTACCCCTCTGTGCCAGCCGCTAACGGCTCACTCGTGGCCACTGTGGCCATGGGGGGCGCGGCCTGTCCTGAGAAGAACGGCGTGGGCACAGGTGGCACGGTGGCAGTGCCAGGTGCGTATCAGGAGCGGGAAACATGGACCCGACAAATGGACTTCATCATGAGCTGTGTGGGGTTTGCTGTGGGCCTCGGGAACGTCTGGAGGTTTCCATACCTCTGCTACAAGAACGGAGGAGGTAAAGAACAAACACACACCTCATTACTGTGTTCAGTGGTGCGATTACAGACGTAAAGAGTCGGCTAATGTGCTTTAACAAGCTTCTCAAAACACTCTGCAGTAATTATGCATCACTCTGCGTCCGGTTTAAGCTACTTTTGAGGCCACAGTTGCCTTGGGCTGGACTGATGCAGAGCTGCCACCTCCAGTTGCCTCACTCTCCACATGTGATGCACGGTGCACACGGCAACGCTTTAAAATGTATGCTACGCCTGTTCCACACAATAACTCAATGCATAAAACGATGTGCAGTGACCACAACAAGCCAATTTAGTGATAACGCAACACGGAAAGTCTTACATTCATACTGTTGTGTGTAAAAAGTGTAAATGTTTTTTATAATTGTGTCCCACTTTGGCCCAGGTCAGCCCTGATAGAGGTTTAAACCGGGTTTTACAAATTCCTGCCCTTTTGTGAAACTTGTGAACGTCAACCAAGACATTTGATCACATTCCTGATGCATAGTTAAAAATAATCCAATAATCTTGTTAATATTGCCCACCCATAAGAAGAAACAACTTAGAGTCTAAATTGTTTGACCAATGGATGGATGGATGAGAGCGTAGAAAAACCCCCAGCAGCCTCGTGTAGACCAATAGGGTTAAACCGGCTCTGATTGGTTCTGCTTATCCCCAACGCGCCTAATAATTGTGAATAATCGTTCCAATTGTGACATCCCTAGTCCCTGGTTCGGTATTAAATCTGTTTGTATTTAGTCCCAGTTTTGACACATTTTTGGATCTCTCAAGAACGCATTCTCCGTTTGAACGTATTTCTTTTTGATGGACCGTTTTATTTGACCAGGTGAGAAACCCCATTGAGATTGAAACCTCTTTTACACGGGCGCAGAGGAGCAGACGGAATCATCCACCACACAGATTCTGTCTTGAGAGTGTGTTGGTAAAACGCCGACCGATGCTGATCGCTAAAAGTTATATTTATTCTGTTAATTCCACTTTGGCCCCGTGTGAATGAACGCGAGAGCGATGGTTATCTGTCAGTCTGTATCTAAAGCCCAGGAAAAGGTCTTGTTTTTGGCACGCTTTTTGAAAGTCCACATAACAAAGAGGTTACCTGGAGATGTCTCTGTATGTAATGCGACGCAGAGGACATTAAAGAGATGGAAGAGAGACATCCAAACGAGAACAAAGAGAAATATAGCCGCAAGCGGCAATGATCGGCCCTCGCCACGCCGCCGCCACACCGCCGCCACGCCGCAAGAGGAGGGGGCGCTAACGTGCCCCAATTGTCCTTTTATTACGCCTACTGCTGAATCTGTGACGCTGTCACATCTTCTCCCCTTTGTTTTACCATCAAAAAGCTATTTTATTTTGAATTCTTGGCAAAATGTGCGGCTTCGCCGCACAGACACCGTGACTCTTTGAATAAAAATGTGGATAACTTTTGATGGTCCTGAAGATGAGTCTCACCAAATTTCAGGTTAATATGTCTAACGCCCTGGGAGGAGTTTGTGAAAGTCTAAAGTGTAAACATGTTCTGGCGATTTCCCCATTGGAATAACATGAAAGGTTTCGATCATCGTTACGGCAACGCCATAACAATTATGACATGGGTCTCATTGACTTTTTTGATGGGGATGCCAAAATTGAGTTGTGTGTCAAATTTCATATAATTTCGCAAAACTAAACATTTAACCTCCATATAAAAGCTGTAGGGGGCGCTGTGGCGCCAAATGAATTTATTTCACTTCAAGTAGGTTTAGGGCAAAGAGTTTAACAACTGATTCTAATTTGACGCAATTCGGACTTTATCTGCGCAAACGGCAGAAATTTTAAATATGGGAGATTTCTGAAATTCTAGCTACAGTTTGCGGCTTCGCCGCACCGAGACCGTGAGAGGTATCAATGTAATTTGGATAACTTTTGATGTCCCACTCCTCAGTAGCATTTTCACCAAATTTCAGCTTTTTAGGGCCAACGCCCTGGGAGGAGTTCGTAAAAGTACGACGTTTGGAAAAACTCCGAAGTCATGTTTAGCCATTTTTGAAGCAATATGGCCGACATTTGGTTCGGGGGACGGCGTTGCCGTAATAATATTTTTTACTTCTCTTGTCACCATCTACCTCTGCGCCAAATTTCATGATTCTACGATCAGATTTTTTTTGGGTCATTTCCCATCTCTCAATGCATTTTTGGTACATTTGGTGGCGCTGACGCGCCAATTTTTTTTATTTTAGAAAAGGGAAATAGCCAGAATGTAGAGAGGCACGATTTTTAGAGGTGTGCAAATTTTTGTGACTTTTCGTCAATGTTCACTGGGTGAAAAATAGGGGGGTTGGTCCCGAGAAGAAGAAGAAGAAGAAGAAGAAAAAGAAAGAAAGAATAATATTCCGATGCGAAAACAATGTTTCCCATTTTTCAAATATCATAAACTATACATTTTCGGAAAGCGCTCGCGCTTTCCTACCTCATGGTGTGGGTCCCTGGTCACTGACGGGTACTTTCGATAATTTTGAGTGGGCTCCGCCCACTTTGTGTTTTTGGCCCTCTATACAGTAATAATGTTCAATTTTTGCATTACATGCTTATATGCACGGAACATGCAAGAGATGGGGAACGTATTCGTGAGCTACTTAGCGCAAATGAGTGCTTTATATGGGGATGACGACCGCTTCGCGGTCGTCATCTCAATGTAAAGTGCTCGTTTAGTGCGCACTTTTGCACGGGCTTCGCCCGTTTACAACGGTAATGTTCCATTTTCCTACTACTAATTAGTATGCACGGGGCGTGCATGAGTGAAGGAGTGCGTTAGTGAGTGTTTGGAAGTGGGCGAGCGCTTCGCGCTCGATTTCGTGCGCACTACGTGCGCACTTTCGCAGCCGTGCTTCGCACGGCCTTACGAGATTAATAGGCCTCTCGCCAGCTTGTGGCGCTCGGGCCTAACAAGACGTTCAGGAGACATTCCGGACAAAGAGCAAAGTGAAAGCAAATGATTCACCTGGTAAAGGTCCAGCTCTCACCCAGATCTGGTTCAGACCGGACTCTGGGTTTAGGAGAGGCCCATGGAGACGGGCTCTACGGTCGTATCTCACCCGTCCTCTCCTTTGCCCCGTGAAAAAGACCTTGATGGTCAGCGCATCAAACAGACTCCTGATCACCTTCTGTCCTACACTGTCTCTTCCACTCTTTTTTTTCTCCCCTCTCTCTCCTCCTTTCCTCTCCGTCTCCTTTGTCTCCTAAATATAGTCACGACTGGTCTGTTCGGATGCAGTTTTTTGGAGGTGACTTCTCTGTCCTCTCATTCATCCAAACCTCAAGAGATTCCACTGAAGGTCTCGGAATGCAATCGGACCGAGTTATTTATTGGGGAAACGGTAAATAGTGAGGCACTTTTTTTAGATAGTCTATAAATGTTTTTGTGGAGCACATAAACTCGAGAGGTTTAAACAACAAACCATTCCAAAAGCGATTCAAACATTAAACACATCATCATTTACAGCCCTGATTCAAGTTGACGTTTACAAATGCTGCCCAAGGATTCTAAAAGACAAACACTATAGATTTGGCACAAAACGTGTGCTGCTTTTCTGTGATTGGTTGAGTCACATCATGACCAGGACGTTTCAAAGCTGTGTTCTCACCCTGTCCCTGTCTGTTTCCTGTCAGTTTTAAATAAATTATTTATTGATCCAAGCTCAGGTTAATTTACTGATTGGCCACAGCTGATTTGTGGTTTCCACAGCGACAGGCTCAGGGTCACAAGGTCAAACTAACACCCTCATTGTGCACGTTGGTGTGACAAACCTCAATGCCAGGGTTACACCAGTGACTAAAGGCAAGGCAGTTTCTCTGCTTCTAAAACACTAACACTGAGAACAAACTATTCAGATGACACATAATCTAACTGGTCATCTTCAGGCCCGAGCCAGGAACTATTAATATTATTATTAGGCCCGAGCGCCACAAGCTGGCGAGAGGCCTATTAATCTCGTAAGGCCGTGCGAAGCACGGCTGCGAAAGTGCGCACGTAGTGCGCACGAAATCGAGCGCGAAGCGCTCGCCCACTTCCAAACACTCACTAACGCACTCCTTCACTCATACACGCCCCGTGCATACTAATTAGTAGTAGGAAAATGGAACATTACCGTTGTAAACGGGCGAAGCCCGTGCAAAAGTGCGCACTAAACGAGCACTTAACATTGGGTCATCCCCATATAAAGCACTCATTTGCGCTAAGTAGCTCACGAATACGTTCCCCATCTCTTGCATGTTCCGTGCATATAAGCATGTAATGCAAAAATTCAACATTATAACTGTATAGAGGGCAGTACCAGGGACCCACACCATGAGGTAGGAAAGCGCGAGCGCTTTCCGAAAATGTATAGTTTATGATATTTGGAAAATGGGAAACATTGTTTTCGCATCGGAATATTTTTCTTTCTTTCTTTCTTCTCGGGACCAACCCCCCTATTTTTTACCCAGTGAACATTGACGAAAAGTCACACAAATGTTCACACCTCTAAAAATCGTGCCTCTCTACATTCTGGCTATTTCCCTTTTCTAAAATAAAAAAATTGGCGCGTCAGCGCCCCCAAATGTACCAAAAATGCATTGAGAGATGGGAAATGACCCAAAAAAAATCTGATCGTAGAATCATGAAATTTGGCGCAGAGGTAGATGGTGACAAGAGAAGTAAAAAATATTATTACGGCAACGCCGTCCGCCCAACCAAATGTCGGCCATATTGCTTCAAAAATGGCTAAACATGACTTCGGAGTTTTTCCAAACGTCGTACTTTTACGAACTCCTCCCAGGGCGGTGGCCCTAAAAAGCTGAAATTTGGTGAAAATGCTACTGAGGAGTGGGACATCAAAAGTTATCCAAATGACATTGATACCGGTCACGGTCTCTGTGCGGCGAAGCCGCAAACTGTAGCAAGAATTTCAGAAATCTCCCAAATTTAACATTTCTGCCGTTTGCGCAGATAAAGTCCGAATTGCGTCAAATTAGAATCAGTTGTTAAACTCTTTGCCCTAAACCTACTTGAAGTGAAATAAATTAATTTGGAGCCACAGCGCCCCCTACAGATTTTATATGGAGGTTAAATATTTAGTTTTGCGAAATTATATGAAATTTGACACACAACTCAATTTTGGCATCCCCATCAAAAAAGTAAATGAGACCCATGTCATAATAGTTATGGCTTTGCCGTAACGATGACCGAAACCTTCCATGTTATTCCAATGGGGAAATCGCCAGAACATGTTTACACTTTAGACTTTCACAAACTCCTCTTAGGGCGTTAAGACATATTAACCTGAAATTTGGTGAGACTCATCTTCAGGGGTGGACCATTAAAAGTTATCCACATTTTTATTCAAAGAGTCACGGTGTCTGTGCGGCAAAGCCGCACATTTTGCCAAGAATTCAAAATAAAATTGCTTTTTGATGGTAAAACAAAGGGGAGAAGATGTGACAGCGTCACAGATTCAGCAGTAGGCGTAATAAAAGGACAATTGGGGCGCGTTAGCGCCCCCTCCTCTTGCGGCGTGGCGGCGGCGTAGCGAGGGCCGATCATTGCCGCTTGCGGCTATATTTATGATTATTATTATTCGCTGGTCAGTGTAATCGTCCAGGAAAAAGATTCAGTTGCAGTCATCTGGACGCTGTTTTTAAAAAAAACTCATCAAAAAGATTTTCAATCTGTGGATCTAGTCTGAGAACTCAAGTATTTATCCTACTGAGTAAGCCCTGCCTATGGGGTGGAACCTCCTGACAATAGTTTTGAATATATTTGTTAACACTGTTAAGTTTGACATGAAACTAATCTTCTTAACAACACCATTTTGAAACCATGGGGCAGGATCAGCTTGGGCCAGTCAGATGCTAATCAGGTACTCATCAGTGATGAGGAAGCTGCGGTCGGCAAACAATAGGAATTCTATGGCCCATTACAGGGCTGCTAGTGGACAAGGTCATAGTTGCACACAAAAGCCTTAATCTCACAAAAATTCCAAGCATTTACGTGCGCTCATTGACTGCACGGATTGAAAACTATATTTTTGAAATGATCTCTACTATACTATATACTGCTTTATGGGTACACGGTGGCAGATTTCTCTGGGTGGAGACTGCGTCCTCCACCTGTGTTAGCGTGGGTTCTCTCCAGGTGCATGTTTTAGGTACCGTAGATTGGCAACTGTAAATTGCCCCTTGTTTGTGTCTCTGTGTTGACCCTGCGACGAGCTGGCCCCCCCAATGGGAACAAGTAGTTGAAAATTAATTAATAAATGAAAGATCTCTACTATAGCACCACCTACGTATACCTTGAATGGCCCTTTTTTGGATATCCACCGAATTTGGCAGACACATGTGTAACATTAAACTGAACCGAAGGGAAAGAAAAAAATTGAAAGTGAATTTCAGTCTGAAGACCTTTGCCCTATTGTGTACAGTTTCACATATAGGATCTTAAGGTCTCCCATTCTTTCTCTATGGCATTCACATGTTTCATTACTAAGATAAGATAAGATATTCCTTTATTGTCCCACATGGGGAAATTTCATTGGTGCAACGCAGGTAGATCCAGAGGTAGATACAGAAGAACAGATCACTTATAGGAAGTCTGAAAAACACTTTCCGTAGAAGATCTCCTATAAATAAATAAAAACTCCCATAGACAAATAAATACCATTGCATGTGATCACGACAGTAATTGCACATAATATGTGTCACGACAGCACATAGATTGCACATGAATTTCACAGTAATTGCACATGAATTGCACATGAATTCCAACAGTAATTGCACATACGACAGAATTTCACATCAGTATTAGGTTAGGTCAGTATTGCGACGGGATAACGTGACGATCTCCGGGTAAGACGACTGTTCTCCGCAGTTTCATGAGTTCCTCCTTTGTGGAAACGCGGTACGGCGCCGGCCGGGGGGCGGGGCCGGAGCCGGGGGGCGGGGCCGGAGCCAAAACACATCGCAACGACACGACGAAAACACTCAATCCAGCCGAATAAAGTCAAAACAAGTTAATTTAAAGCCAGTACTATGGGTAGAAACATATTAACAATTTCTTTGTGTACTTCTGATCAAGAAATAAAACGAGACCCAGATCTTATTTTGCCCCCTTTTGCTTGTAGAACCACAAACATTCTTTCACATGCCTGTTGCGGCTTTAATTGGCTCGAGGCAAGGAGTGGAATTAATTCCACGGAATGCTCGAGCCTTTATTTAATATTATTATTATTAAATATTATTATTCATGGTCATTCTGCCACAACTCGGGCATTTTTGACCCCCTGAACATTGATGAAAAGTCACACATGGGGACATAGACGCGATCGGCTCGGCTCGGCTCGGCCCGAACTTTAATAAAACAGAGCTTGCGAGAACGCCCTTCACGTCACGTAAACCTCAAGACATAAAACGCTTAATCTTTGGCACGTGGGACAGTGATAGAGCTACCTCTGACCTTTGACGAGTAAAACACACCTGGCAGCATCGCTCTATGATAAACAGGAAGTCAGCCATGTTGAATCAAAGTGGCACCGCTACGTTTGACTTTTTCCCCCAAAATTGTACTTGTCCTAGGTTTTTTTTGTCCGATCGAGCTCAAACCAACACCTTTTGCATCTAGAGACATTGAAATTTAATTAAAACATTTTTAACAAATTTATATTCCTTACGGTCTCCGCGTAACACGCCCTCAAAAAAGGCTTAAAGGTTGAATGGACGTTTTTTTTGACCCAAATTTTAGTCTTATTTCCTCGTGGCGTGGACTGCCAATTAGTCCTGCCACGTTTCAATCATAAAACTCACCTACCTGCAGCCGCGTGCGGCTCCTCCCCATGAGAGCAGCAGTTTCTGCGTGTCTAAGCGCATTGATCTATCATAATATAGTTCCCTCAGCGTACGGGACAAAATTAGGACGGAGAAAGACAGTTCAAGCTACGGGGGAGTGCGCATGCGCACTTCCACCTGCGTTCTCAAATCGCCGAAAAATCGTCCATTGCTCCTTTTAATTTCCAATTTTTCTAGGACAAGTCACGCCTAATGGAATTAATCTACGGAGCTCATATTTCACTCACTAATGCGTTTTTATGGTCTGATTGGAAATATTTAATACCATGTAACAAATTTACTCTATAGCGCCTCCTACCCACTGTGTGAAAAACTCAACATTGTTTCACAAAAAAAACCTGACAACTCCTCGAGACGCCATGGAAAAAAGTGCATTACAGATATTGTGAATATGCCCTTCCGCCTTTTATTTTGATGGGACATTTCCTCTCGTGCAGCGGTCTTAGCATTAGCGTTAGGTGACGGCGGTACAGGGAGGAGGGGAATAAAGTACAAAGTCTTCAGACTTTATTCTTTAGACTTTATTCTTTAGACTTTATTCTTTAGACTTTATTCTTCAGACTTTATTCTTCAGACTTTATTCTTCAGACTTTATTCTTTAGACTTTACTCTTTAGACTTTACTCTTTAGACTTTATTCTTTAGACTTTATTCTTAAGACTTTATTCTTTTTACTTTATTCTTTTTACTTTATTCTTTAGACTTTATTCTTAAGACTTTATTCTTAAGACTTTATTCTTTATTCTTTAGACTTTATTCTTTAGACTTTACTCTTTAGACTTTATTCTTTAGACTTTATTCTTAAGACTTTATTCTTTTTACTTTATTCTTTAGACTTTATTCTTAAGACTTTATTCTTAAGACTTTATTCTTAAGACTTTATTCTTAAGACTATTCTTTAGACTTTATTCTTTCTGCCACAACTCTGGTATTTTTGACCCCCTGAACATCAATGAAAAGTTCCGGGTCACCGAGGCTCTCTCTCTTTCTCCCTGCTCAGGTCTGCGTTCAGCACGATCTTGCAATTTATCAGGCCAAACTAGTATTTGAATCGCAGACTACGCAATCATCAACAGTGAATTACTGAGCGTCGTTTGGCATGCGGCAAAACGCAGCAGAAAACATGGGCGGGCGGGAAGGCGGTGGCGCGGGAGGCGAGAGCCATTATCGCTGCTAGTGCGGCTTTAATTACTGTTATTTTTGTCGGGACAATACTGTATTTTTTCATTAGTTTTGGCTAGGGTGCGACTTGTACTTATATTTATACCAATACTTATACTTTTACTCCGGAGCAACTTGATATTATTGGTTATTTTCACACTTGCAACTGCATTTCATACTCCAGTGCAACTTGCATATGTTTTTTTCTTCTCTATAATGCATTTTTTGGCTGGTGCGATTTATACTCCAGTGCGATTTATAGTCCGGAAAATACGGTAGATTGTATAGAACTAAATTTGGTAAAGTCCATAGTTGTTGACCTGGTCCAGGTAGACACACCTTCTTTAGGTCTTCGTCTCCGTTTACTCAAATTCTTTGAGCATCTCCACCCTCTGACTCATCAACCATGTTTGGAGGCTTCTAGAAAAGCCGAAAGACTTTAGTGGATGTAGTAAAAGACGACATTAAATTAGTGAATATTTAATGGTTAATTAAGAGCAGAGGATTCACTGACCTCCAAGACCTTATTTAGACATGGTTTGGCCTGTGATTTTGTACCTGATATTTTTTTTTTTTTTTAAGTTGATCAGTTATTCAGGACCTCACTTACTGTTTCCTGTTTGGTGGAGGGTCAGAGGTCAAGAGTATGACACGTGTGTGTGTGTGAGATTAACACACGTCTAATCTGCAATAATCCACTCATTTCACTGTCTGCTCCTCTTAGTCTGCTATTATGCAAATCACCATCGCAGCTCAAGCCCGAGCTCCTTCTCACTTAATATTTAAATATTAAGTGTGTGTATCTGTCTTCTTTCGCAACAGAATTCTGGTAAATCAGATATAAACATTCTTCTCCTTGAGCGATGATGGACCATTGCAGCTGTTACTTCTAGACTTTTCCTAGAGTAAGAAGCTCTGCATTTGTTTAGCGCTGCACCTGGTTTACTCTTGCTTTTATCATCTTTCTCGGTCAAATGTGGGAACATCATCTCCTTTTGAAACAATTTCCCCAATCCATCTTTAGTCCTGACTGCAGATAAGGTGGAAAGAATACTTAGTAGCAGTAAAAGGACTGTAAATGAAGAGTCCTTCCGTAAACTGGAAAAACAACATTCCCTGCTATTCAAAGTGTTGCGTTTAGTGTCTGTTTTGTTGCTGGCTTACTGAACAAACTAATGCAAAGTGTTTATAAAGTTGGAAATTCCTCAACTAGTCTTTCAGCTGTAAACTCTGGAGTACACACCGTGGGCTGTTATATCACACAAACTATTCTCAACACTTGGAGCATTAAGACCGATTCTGACATTGAACCGGCGGACATTGAAAGACCCTTTTGAGAATTGTCGTCTTGTGCTTTTAGTTGCTGTGAGTGGTATAAATGCATTCGAATGGGATCAGATAAGACTGTTTGGTTTGGACCTGGATCTGGGTCAGGTTTATACTCGCCGGACGTACTGGACATGGATAGTAAAAAGTAAACACATGTAGAAGTAAAAGTGCCGCGGTGTAAAGTCCTCTTGGTGGGGTCAGTTGAGGTGATGCGGCTGTAACAATTGGCTGAGGCGTGTGATCTGCTGCCAGCTAATCTCAGGCACGTTCTGCTCTCCAGTGGTCGTATCATAGGCTGTAAAAATCAGGGTCATAGGACACTGAACTAAGCACTTGTGTATTTTAAATGAGGTTAATCAATAAAGAATCGATCTTGACATATAAAAAGGCTTATAAAATACAAACTTCTGAGCTCTCTACATGTCTGGACTGTCGAAATCAGGATTGTGTCATCACGTCTCCATAGAATATTCCTTCAGCCTAATGTTGAACTTGGTATTTGGACTAGAGAGTATACTGAGTGACCCAGTAGATTGTCAGGTTGATGTGTCACTTTGAAGCGGACAGGCTATTTGGCACAAGTCCCTCGTTCAAAATAAAAGGTTGTGTTCACTTGACTTTACTAGACTAGAGTCATAGTTTAAAATGTGAGCTGAAATGGGTGAGAATTCTCAGGTTAAATCAGATGTCACAATGAAATTTCCCCATGTGTGGACAATAAAGGATTATCTTATCTTTCACTGTTGGATTACAGATTTGTAGTCCTGGTTTATGGTTCATATCTCTGTAATTACTGGACACATCCACGTCTGTCAGTATAAATGAACATGAGTGAAAGTATTTTCCACAATAGCCTCCAGAAGTGTGCTTGTTGTCAGTTAAAATAACTTTAAATCGTGAGAAAACGGCAGGTTTGTGAACTCTGACTCATCGGGTTATTGCAGTTTTGGGGGGACGATGCACCCACCATCTGACAATATGACAAGTGGTCGCAGCCTTTACAGATGCGTTACTGGATTACTTCTAGTGTTTTCAGGTGGCCTTGCTTTGCCGTGTGCATTGCTTGTCTCATTGGTTGGCTCCACCCATAGAAATCAATATATATACTTTTTATTTTCCCATTTAAATGAAAAGTGCTACCGTAATACAGTGTTTTATCTCATAACCTTTACACTTTTCCTCCCGAGTGCGTTTGAGGTCGTGGTGAGTCTGTGTTACTGCAGTCTCCTCTGTTACATAACTTTAATAACATCCACATCATCACCAGGTCATCAATAACCAGTGCTGGTTTAGTTCTGATTGTAGACTCTGTTGAGATCTGATAACGTCCTGGTCTTTAAGTTTTTAGTTTTTATTCTATACTAATTTCCTCTGAGTGCTGCTTCGGAGGTAAAAGTGCTGAGACAGGAGTCGACATCCCAAAAGAAAAAGTGCAGAGTCTTAGTTTAATTCTGCAAACTCATGTTCTGAGCAAACCAGGGCAATGACACAAGGACCAAACCAGGACTTAATGGGGCTGAATCAAGAAAAGCTGTTCATCTAGAGAGAGAAAAGTGAAATCCTGAATGGAACTCTATCTCTTTGATCCTCTGTCATGTCTGGATCTGATCAGGGGTCAGCTGGAAACCGGCCCTTTGTGATGCGGAACCAACGTATCTAATTATCAAAGGGTCATGTATAAAATGGAACAGGTTTGTCGTTGGGTACATTTACGCGGTCAGAAAAAGCAAATGACCGGTCGTAATCTAGATAATTAGATCTGATTATTTCCATGCACCAAACATTAAGGAGAAGACTGTCTGTTCATTATTGGGTTTTTGTTTTGTTTTTTTGAGTACCCGTGGTAGGCAATTTGGAATTCAAAGTGTATAATAAAAAAAAAAATTAAAAAATAAAGTTGTCCTTAATCATGACACATTAGTTCGTTGTATTGTTATTTTCTCGTTAACATCGACCACTGTAAACCATCAGCTCGGATTTTGATTTTCTCAATAATCTGACAACTCTAGAAATCAGAATGATCACAGATATGTGGTGTCATAGATTGAATTGCGGTTTCCAATTACATGGGGGCTCGTCCAATCAGCCACCACACAAGAGGTCACATGACTTCGATGATATTAGCCCGATTACAGTGCGTCACTTGGTCCGGCCTTAGTCTGGTGTTAGCCCGGTGACAGAAGATTAGTCGAGACAGATTACCTCGCCGACAGTAGCCTGGGATAAGCGGCTAACGGCTATTTCTGCTTCAGAAACATAAACCAACAAGACCACACGTGGGATAGGTTGAACTGGGTTTAGGCCTGGTTTATTGTTGCTTTTGACCAGTGGAAACTTACTGTCTTTTTTTGGAACAAGCTTTGTTTTGTGTCTCCTGAGCGGAGTTGATCTTCTCTTTGATCTCTAAACCAGGTCTAACACCTAACCAGAGTTCCCATCTAATTAACTTCTAAACCTGGATGAGGGTTTCTTGATTCAGATGTAATCTACCTGGTAAAATACAAAATAATGCACAAATCTGGTTTTAAGATAAGATAATCCTTTATTGTCCCACATGGGGAAATTTCATTGGTACAACGCAGTAGATAGAGGCAGATACAGAAGAAAAGAACAGATCACTTATAGGAAAGGTTTTTAAAGGTTTGAATAAAGCATAATATAGATATAGGATCTCTATTACTTGTAATAAGCTGTTGCAATGGTTTCAAAATGTTTTCATAAACCTTGGCTTGTCGAGATGTACTTCTCGAAATCTTAGTTCCTGTAACAATCCTTGAGTTCTGAGGCATTAATATAATTGTCAATTGCAATAATCAATAGAGTGTGTGTGTGTGTGTGTGTGTGTGTTGCGTAGAGCCTGCCATGTCAAAGGTATGTTAATGAGTGTGACCAAAAATGTGGGTCAATTGAATGACCCCAAACAGAGGGGGTTGTGTAACTTTAATTCAAACTCCAGACATCCCATAATGGCACCGCTGCGACTACGTCTTCCACTACTACTGCTGAGGATCTGGAGTTGGATGATAGATGTAGAACCTGTTTATTCAGTAATGTGCCTGGTGGATTTATAGCAGGAGTTTCAGACTTGATTCACAATTGTTTAGGACTAAATTCTATCGCACCACAGGGATGCTGCGTCTCCCACTGTGCTTTATTCCACCAACATGTTACTGACTGAAAATTCTTCAAGTAAAAAATCTGACTGAATAAGTGATTTATCAACACAATAGATTGTGATTATGCTGTAAAAGTGACACTAGTGAAAAAATATTGCATCCTCAGTATTATTTGGCAGCCGTGGCAAAATGGAGGACAGTGAATATTGTATAGAAATGACATGTGTCTGACTTGACATTGGCGTGTTCTGCAGGCGTGTTCCTGATCCCCTACCTTCTGATCGTCTTCATTGGTGGAATCCCCATCTTTTTCCTGGAGATCGCTCTGGGGCAGTTCATGAAGGCGGGAAGCATCAACGTGTGGAACATTGCGCCGCTTTTTAAAGGTACTACTACTATTACTACTGCTACTACTACTACTACTACCTCTTATGAAACCACTGTTATGGTATAAACTACGATTATGGTATACGCTTATTGACATCTGCGTGTTCCTGCCGATTCAGGCCAGTGGGGGCAGTATAGCAGTGAGTATGTAGGGTTTAGATTTGTACACACTAACTGGTGCTTTATTAGTACTGCACAATGCCAGAACGCAGAGATGATGGGCACGCTCCTGCACCACACAAACAAATAAAACAAATATAATATTTCAAATTAAAGTAATGTTTTAAATATTACAAGGATGTCAAGTTAATTCAGATAATCAATTATCGTGATTATCTACGCCACAATATAACTGTGAAAACTATTCAATGATAATTGTGTCAATGTTATAGGTAAATCCAGTTTCTGTCTACATTGTTTCTATTCGGTTGGCACGGTAATGCAGCGCTTAGCGCTCTCGCTTCACAACAAGAAGTTCCTGGGTTAAAATGGTAAATAGTCACATTTATAGCGCTTTTCTAGCGTCAAGGCACTCAAAGTACATTACACCAAGGAACCAGTCACACATTCACACTGCAGATGTTCGCAAACACTGGGGTGAGTCGGGTTCGGCAATATTCACCTGAGGAAGCTATGATCGCGTCGCCAACCTGCGGGCCAGTGGATCTGACCGCTCTAACAGAGCGGGATTCGAACCGCCGACCTTCGGAAGACTCCCATGGGGTCGTGCGGTCTTTCAGTTTGCGTGTTCTCTCTGTGTCTGTAAAGGTTTCCTCCGGGTGCTCCGATTTCCACTTGATACATTCAAAAGTGATGGAAACGAGCCCAGGCTACAATCTGGCGTGTTCACAGCATGTGTATCATGTATGTTCATTAACATGCACTGCCCTGACATAAAGGAAAGAATAAATGATACTCAATACTCTTAATGTAAACCTAAATGTAAAGTCCTTTTTTTTTTTTTTTTGTCAACAATCTCACTGATCATGTTTTTTCCTCTCAGTAATCGTAACAATAAAATGTTATTAGGTGGTGACATCCCTAATTATTACTATATATTTTATGATTATATGAAAGGATGTGTTGTAAAGTTACAAAGGGCAACAAAAATATAGTTTATTTAACTGAAGAACATAAACTGAAGATTACATAAACTGGCGTTCAAAGGCCTGATCAAATAATTCCCGTGGAGATTTTTTACATAGGTCTTTTCAGCCAAATGCAAACTTGTGAATATTCAGAGAAACTCATGAGAGAGTGTGCTTCCTACTGTAAAGCATATGATTGACAGGGACATCTAAGAGTGCACTGCATATGCTCATGTGCGCAGTGTTGGTTTCCTCTGAGCAGACTCATACAGTGTGTTCTAGAAAGGACACAGTGCAATTGTGTGACTTTATCAACATCTGATAATCTGACCTCTGCTCACTCTACGTGACAACCGCCGCGTGCTACTGTAACATATGCTGTACTAAAGGTAAACAGGCATTAAAATGATTAGCTCCAATCGTCTACGTGCCACAACTATGTACCACAGTCATGATAAAATACTACCTCTACACACTTCTAGAAATGTAAGGAACATATGCACATTTCCTCAGATCATTTAACTATATATAAAAAAAAAAAAACTAAACCAGCTGATAACCGGCCTTTGTTTCAAACTGTTCAAATGTCTATCTAAGCACTACAAGTCATGTGATTGTTAGGGGCTAATCCAGGTTTACTGCAGTGACTCATTCATTCACACAGAGCTCGAACACAGTGGAAATCTACCAAAACACTTATGTTCCAAGGACAAAATGGGAAGTAGGGTTGGGGTCATGCAGAGGAGGAGGAGGAATGGTGAATAAATGGGTAGAAGGCTGTTGAGGTTAGAACAGTCAAAAGAGGAAGAGCTAAGAGGAGACTCGTGGACGTAGTGAATGAGAAGTTAGTAGCCATAAGAGCAGTGGATACATGCGCAAGAGTGGAGTGTGTTTCAGCTCTGTTTACAGCATAAACCTGTTCTTTCAGTAAATGTGTGATTTCTCTGGCCTGTGGTGAAAACGGCCTGTTTACCTCACACTGCTGCAGCTGTGACAGGGAGTTACTGTGTGCGTTTAATGGAACAAACCCCAGTGATCTCAGGGTTCACATTAGTCCAGTTTATGTTTTTACTTTTAGTGCCTTCACAAATTAATAGAAAAAGGCTCTAGCTCTGGTTTAAAGCTGTTTTTTTTTTTTAATAGAATCGTTCTATTCCAAACTTAGTGTGGATCTTGGGCAGACCTGGTTTAGACCTCTGTCCTCGAATTCTTTTATGAGAGTAGCGATAGTTTTACAATACTGCTCATCACTGTTGGAAGCCTTATATAAAATCAGTGTTCAATCTAAAAGATAAATTAAATTGTTTTCCCCTGAATGATAAACTGAAGCGGGAGGTATACCTGATAAGAGACATGTTACTGTGGCGGGACTTCAGATTTCAGATTAATAATCGACTGAATATTGCACTTCAAACTCTCCTTTAGCAAACCGATATGTCTGAGTAATATAATCCATCTAGATAACATGAAAAGTATCGTTTTATTAAGCGAGGAATGTGCTGCAGATGAACCTGCCACTTCCTGGTGAAGTGTGCGCCAGCTGTAGTTCCCTGCAGGTATTGCTTCCAGTTTGTATCTATCTCCATGGAGACAAGCAGGGGGCAATTAGACCAAGTTACAGGTCAGATCTGTAGAGGGGTGACCCCACTCACAATAATAATGCCTGTTTTTCAACGTATTTTCAAGCGATAAAAACACCTGTAATTGAATAAATATTAGATGGATTAATGCTCGTCTCCATGGAGACGAGCAGGTGAACCCTCATCAGAAAAGCTACATAGTGCACTTTTAACGGCCACAGGTGAACTTTTTGCCTTTTTTTAATCTTTATCTTAGGTTTACCCAGATAATAATCAAATAATCCTCTGAACAAAACTGCCTCACTTTAATCCTCTGCATTTCAAACTGTCAGGATGAGGTGGATTAGATCAGAGCCAGGATCCTGGACAGCAGCGACGCCTTTCTTCTGCAAAACATGATTTTATGAATCATTCTGTTCTCAAGTCCCAGTACCTCCACAGTGAAAACAAGTCGCACATCCATTAACTCAATAAAATAATTAAGTACAGTATTGATGACGAGGCCTAAATTTGCAACTGGAATCCAATAGTGAATCAACGATGTTAATTTATATAATATATCCACACACAAAATATAATGAATCGGTTCATTGTAAACCACAGTATTGATCCTAAACAGCTTGGTAATAGAAATTTCCTGTTCGAAACTGTACGAACATTTTTTTAATCACAACTGAGTTCAGGAAAGTAGGCGGGAATAAGGGGCAGGTGAAAACGGGCATTTCTGAGAATTCGAGCCTCAGTTGCACGACAACACAGGATTACTGGTAACTCAAACTTGCAGGAATCAAATAAAATACAACTTTGAATAAACTAATGATGAGGAAAACCGCTGTGACGAGGTTGAATGTTCATTGACGTTGATCTTTGCACAATATGTCTCCAAATAATTTAAACAATGTCAGACACTGAATAAACTAAACCTGGACATGTCTAATCT
This sequence comes from Eucyclogobius newberryi, assembly GCF_026437365.1. Lineage (NCBI taxonomy): Eukaryota > Metazoa > Chordata > Actinopteri > Gobiiformes > Gobiidae > Eucyclogobius > Eucyclogobius newberryi. The sequence goes on from NW_027315801.1 coordinate 21,739,658, forward strand.
CATTGCTCTCAGGTCTGGGCTACTCGTCGATGGTTATCGTCTTCTTCTGTAACACGTACTACATCATGGTGCTGGCGTGGGGCTTCTATTACCTGATCAACTCGTTCCGCTCGGAGCTGCCCTGGGCCTCCTGCGACAACCCCTGGAACACCCCGAGCTGCAGCGAGATCTTCCAACAGGCCGCGTGCAACAACAGCTTCATCAACGGCAGCATCGCTAACGCCAGCGTCGCCTTGAACCAGAGCTGCGAAGTGGGCCGATCCCCCATAATCGAGTTCTGGGAGTGAGTATCTCTTCTATGTTTAATCTGCCAAGAAATGCAGTCTTTGCGCCCTCTGTTGGTGGTTTGTTTGGACACGGAAAAGCTTACAGTAGCTCCAAATCACATGCATTATTATAACAAAAGCCTTAGACCGTTTGGATGCTACAGTGGGAAGTGGAAAATACAGTTGGTAAATATCGAACATGCCGCGTTAAAAACACGTTTTCTTAATGTCCACAACAACGGGACAGTTCACAAACACGCAAACGTAACCCAACTTATGTTATGTTAAATCTGTATTGGTATTTTCTGTCTTCTTTCTTGGATCTATTTCTGAAGCAGATTGTAAAGTTGAGAATGACTAGCCCTGACCCACTTAAGAACCCTTTAAGTCTATACTTGAATCCTTTACGGGCTTTAAAGGGTTTGTTTGAACTAAAACATCTTAGGAATCGTACTGTAAAACGGACTCAATTTTCACAACCATAACAGGATCAATGGATCAATCAGGAAAATAATTAAAGGTATTTTGGGGGCAATCTAGACAGTTACTACTACTGCTATTACTGTACTGCTAATACTTCTGCTGCTGCTGCCAGATAGAAAGTAGTCAATTCAACTAAAATTTAAAAGATATTTGAAGAACAATTATTTTCAAATTGATTTTCAATACGAAGATTTTCAGTTTTATATGATCTTATTTCTTATTGTAATTTCAGGAATTTAATGCTAATAATTGACTTTTGTATGAATGTTTTTATGTTATTCCTTGCATTTTCTTTTTTTTTTTTTTTTTAGGAACAAAGTGCTGAGCATCTCCTCAGGTCTGGATGACCCAGGGCCCATTAAGTGGGAGCTCACCCTGTGCTTGATGGCTGTGTGGATCATGGTTTATTTCTGCGTCTGGAAAGGAGTCAAGTCCACGGGGAAGGTACGAGTCCTACTTTACTTCTTTATGCCATGCTAAAATTTTTACCGTGATGCGCATTTGATCTAGATGCCCCTGCTGCTGGGAAGTATTTAAATGTCGTTAAGGAGTCAGCCATTCCATATCCCATCTTTGCTCAACAATCTCATTTTTGTCTTGCTCTATTAAACAAGAGAAGTTGTCATTGAAAAGTATTTGAAAATGATTAGCATATCGTCCTGATTAAAAACATAAACTCATTAAGTTAAAGGGGGAGTCCTCTTCTGCCCTTTGTGACCCCTGACCTCTGCAGCTGGGGTTACACATGACCTTAGACCTTCAGGGTGGAGTTACAAAAAGAAGTGTGCGGCAGCTGTCGGCATCAGTCACTGAGAGTCAACACCAGGAGAACAGGCCAGACCACTCACCACATGGTTCAAACTAAGCTGAGTTTTTGTCTCCCCTTTAACCTCCCGTGGGTAAAATATTCGGGGGTCTCCAAAGGTTACCCACTCTGCCATTGATCAAAACGTGAGCTTAATCGAGGGCCCTCGTACAGTGGCAGGACCCCGAGGTGTGCGTTACCTCGTGACTGTCCCTGGTCACGTGATCCCGTCTCACTGTGTCACGTGACCCGCCAGTACGTCACCGTGGTTACAGCATGAAGGGCAGGGGGTCAGTGACGTGGCGCTCGCTGATTGGACAAGAGCGGGGGGAGGCAGACTGCAGTGAGACGTGATTCAATTTAATAAGGAGAGGCTAAAAAGGAAGGATCGAGGGGACTAGGAAGGAAGGAAGGAAGGAAGGAAGGAAGGGAGGATGGAGGGAACATCGGCAAAGGTGCAAGGCCACATGATATTATATTGAGATTAATCTAATCTCGTTTCACTTTCTTTTTTTTTTTAACGTTTTGAATGAAAATTAACAAAGGTCTTTTAGATTGAGGTCTGTGATCTGGCTCCAGTCCAGACGCAATAAAACCTGAGAATCATCTACAAAAACAGAAGCGAACCTGAGAGGCCGAGGCAGCAGAGACTGAGGCTTTATGAGATTACGGTTGATTATGTAGTTGAAGCTTATGTAAGCTTCAATGAATGTGTGTTTCAGATTTTCCTGTCGGTATGGTAAAAGTAATTACTCTGAAACTTCATATCGGATTGGTTAAGGAACTGTAAATATATGCTCAACTCATCCACTGGCCACTCGAAGCACTAACAAACCCTTCACTCGTTTTCTCACACTCCCATACACAAGAATGTACGCAGACCATGGAGACAAAGCAGCTGCAGTGACGTGTTTTGCAGTAGCAGGTCGGACGGTTAAATGTCAACAGATCAACAAATATCTCTTTTATAAATGATTTGAGATTAGAGATGAAGGGTCGGGACAGATTGATTGTTGGTGGTGGTAATACAGTTATGTTGCAGCTCGTGGAAGTAAATGTTCTGGGAGACGAGTGAGCGAGGTTACATGTTGCTACTAATAATCTGTCATTGTGGATTGCTGACGTGTGCCTCCAGTGCAACCTTCACTAGGCAGATCTCTGAAGATTCTGTTCAGTTGTTCACAGATTATTATTATTATTGTGTCTGGAACGGTCTCAAGCTGCCCTCTCCTCAGGTATTCATCAAACACAGCAGTTTTGGAGGAGATTTTGTCCTGATGAAAGTTCTTTTCAGCACGTGCGCTGCTGAGCGGGCACCGTGCTCAGTCCCTCCCTCCCAGATATTTTTTACGAGGTCATTATAGGACAGCAGCTTGAACCAGAACAAACTGTATCTGTAAAGTAATTTTCTAACCATTGTCAAGATAAGAAATATAGTAGTTACATTTGTAGTTTAAATGTATTTAAAAACGAGGCCAAACCAAGACAAACACAGCTCTAAACCAGGTTTAAATTAGGTCCATAACCTGATTAAACCAGATCACAATTGGAACAGAATCAGGACTGAAACCAGGTTAATCAGATCAAAATGGTCCAAATGAATGCTTTTCCCTAAACCAGGTTCAAACGACAACATTACAAAGCCTAAAGCCGCGACCCGTCCATTCTCAAAACTATGTCAGGACCAAAGCCACGTCCAAACCAGGTCTGAACCAGGTTTGGCCCGGCACAGACGAGGACAAGGTCTCACAGCAGGTCTTAAACACATTATTTTAGTTTAGCGATGGGCCTGGGTTCTCACAGCTCTCACTGTCTGTTCCCTGCCGTCTCTGCTCCACATGAGCTCGAACCTGAGAAGTGTTCACAGATAGACTAAAGAATGTTTTCATGCCGTGGGGAGCCGAAGATAACTGGAATTTAGGGCTTCAGAAAGTCAGCGGGTACAAGACGACGTGCCTCGATTCAGGTCGGCTGGAATGTTCCGAAATGAATGAATGGGGCAAATTTTTAATCCTGGTTTAGTTCTGGTTTTGTCCTACTTTACTATTTTAACCCCTGGGAATACAAGTGTGTAGCTGTGAAATAAAATGCTGTAATGGCTCAAAAGCTAAACAAACGATGGCAAATAATTGATGATTTGTCTTTGGTTTGCAGATCGTGTACTTCACTGCCACGTTCCCCTATGTGGTCCTGATCATCCTGTTCATCAGAGGACTGACTCTGCCTGGAGCTTATGACGGCATCATGTTCTACATCAGCCCAAACTGGTCCAAACTGAAGGAGGCGCAGGTACAACGCTCTCTAATACATGATATACTCTGGATAATATAGTCTTTATGTTATTAATTTAAATCTCATCTTTCAGGTGTGGATAGACGCTGGGACCCAGATCTTCTTCTCCTATGCAATTGGCCTGGGAGCTCTGACGGCTCTGGGGAGTTATAACCGCTTCAACAACGACTGCTACAAGTACGAGCTAAACCTTTACATACACGGATATTTGAGAACACGAGTAATCTGCACTTGAGCATCTAAACTGCTCCTTTAACGTGATAATGGCAGTATATTTCCCTATTTCTCCTCAGAGATGCGTTCCTCCTGGCAATGATCAACAGTGGGACTAGTTTCTTCGCTGGGTTTGTGGTCTTCTCCATCCTGGGCTTCATGGCCGCAGAGCAGGGAGTGGACATCTCCCAAGTAGCAGAGTCAGGTAGGTCTGCATCTGATTTAAAGGCGGGATTTTAAAGGTGGGATTAAGAGGCAATAAGACAGAGGAATGTGCTGTGTTGCCTTGTTCCCATCAGTCTTTATTTTTATGAGTGTCATTATTTTAAGTTGTTGTGGTCCTACAATAAAAACGGCACTGCCGTAGCAAAAGAGTCATTTGTCTGGGACGCTAGTTTAGATGATGATAATTCACACACTGGATATGCTGCGTCACAGATCCCTCCCCTTTGAGTGTTTTGATTGGTTGTCAAAAAGCTCTCGGGAGAAACTCTAGCCACTGTGAAGCAGCATCAGACCAAAAAGAGAAAGTAGTTCTGGCTGGTCCGTGTTGTCCCTCCCCTCTCCACTGTGCTAACTGTACAGTTGTAATTTTAGCCTCGAGTCACTTGACTTAATGACATCAGGCCATTAAATTTAGCACATTTAGCACGCTGAACACATTTGAGCCTTAAGCTGCGGCAAACCTCCCACTCTCCTCTGACACCTGCTCTGCCCCTGCCTCCTCGTGCCCTTCTAGTTCCTTATATCCCTTATATCCTTGCTCCTTGTCTCCTACATCCCTATATCCTTATCCTTGTCTTCTAAGTGTCCCATCTCTTTGTTTAATTCTTTATTCTCTCCTTCCTTGTTTTGCAAACCTGTATCACTTTAGTCAAATACAGATGTATTTATTTTTTTGCACTTTGTACAGGAACTATTGGTACTTGAATGTTTGTAGTTTTTTTTAGTCCGCGATTTGAGAACGCAGGCGGAAGTGCGCATGTGCACTCGCCCGTGCGGACTGATACAACACACACATGCGTTTGTTTATTAGCGCGACGGATCGCATCACATCTCTCGTCTCCCGTAGATTTTCGTCCTCTTCTGAGTCAGCTCAAACACACTTTCTCCGTCTTCATTTTGTCCCGTACACTGAGGGAACTATATTATGATAGATCAATGCGCTTAGACACACGGAAACGTGCTGCTCATGGGGACGCGGCTGCAGGTGAGCGGTAGGTGCTTGATACGTGGCAGGACTAATCGCAGTCCACGCCACGAGGGAATGAGACTCAGATTAGGGCCAAAAGAATTGTTCATTCAACCTTTTAAGGCAACTGTGTTTAATTGTTGTTCATTTCTCGCTGTTGTGATCGTATCCAGGTCCAGGTCTGGCGTTCATCGCGTACCCAAAAGCTGTGAGTCTGATGCCCGTTGCTCCTCTGTGGGCCGCCCTCTTCTTCTTCATGTTACTCATGCTGGGACTGGACAGCCAGGTAAAAAACTCACCGGCATTTTGCTAGAGTCACATTCACAACGTATCACCCCTGTCTGCAGCATTACTTTGTACCCACGATGACCACAAATAGTAATTCATTTATATTTTATTCAAATGATTTGTCAGGTTTATGTTTGTCCATACTAATCGAGTGTGTTTGTTTTCAGTTTGTGGGCGTGGAGGGCTTTGTGACTGGAATCATGGACCTTTTCCCAACGCATTATCACCACAAGTACAAGAGGGAGATCGCTGTAGCAATCTGCTGCCTCCTCTGCTTCATCATCGACCTGTCCATGGTCACGCACGTCAGTAACTCCCTCTCTAATTCCTCTATAGTATGATTTGATCAGTCTTCCCTCCTCTTTTCACCCTTTTGTCTCTCCCCTCTTCTTTGGTTGGTCAGTTTGCTTCTTTCCAATAGGATAGGTTCATTTCTTTTACCTATATATCCTCAGCCAAGTCTCCTCATCTCGATTCCTCAGTTGTAAATACCAAAATTGAGTTGGAACTGTGCTTATTATCACCACTTCCTCTCTCGCCTGTTCCTCTGGTTTCTCTTCTGACCAGTCAATTTCTTTCTCTTCTCTTATTGGTCTCTTTCTCTGGTGTCTCTCCCCTGTCTGCCACTCCCTCTTCTGTTGTCTGATTGGCTCTCGTCTCTCCGCAGGGCGGGATGTACGTGTTCCAACTCTTTGATTACTACTCGGCCAGTGGAATGACGCTCCTATGGCAGGCCTTCTGGGAATGCGTGGTTGTGGCCTGGGTCTACGGTCGGTTCTTCTGTTAAACAGTTTTTACATGTTATGTTTTTCCAAATATTTATACAAAAAATATCCCGTATTTTTACAGGAGCGGACAGGTTTATGGACGACGTGGCCCGGATGATCGGCTACAGGCCGTTTCCCTGGATGAAGTGGTGCTGGTCATTCATTACTCCATGCGTCTGTATGGTAAGTGCTTTACACGGCAGTACTGTTTATTATTAAAGTCATAAACCAACCATGTAACAGCACTGGCAGTTGTGTAACACTTAACATTGTGTCTGTTCATTCTGGTTGATTTCTGCTTAATCTGGTCCTCTTTGAGTCCATGTAACTGAGTCTTCTGATATTTTTAGGGCATCTTCCTGTTCCACCTGGTGAACTACAAGCCCCTCACCTACAACAACGACTACATCTATCCGTGGTGGGGCGAGGTGATCGGCTGGTGCCTGGCCCTCTCCTCCATGTTGTGCATCCCGCTCAGTCTGCTCTACAAGCTGGTCAGAGCCAAGGGCAGCTTCTCCCAGGTACTGCACACATGCTCATTTATGTTCATGTATTTTCATGTTCAGCTACGGACATTTGGCCATGAATGGAAAATGCTTCTAGTTAGTTTTGGTCAATTTTCTGTCTGGATTAACGCTTAAGCCTTTTTCATGAACCAAAAGAGAAATATTAACCATTCAACAAAAACAAAAAAGCTCATTTCAGCATTGTTAAAAATAAGTGAATTTATTATGATGTTTCAGTTCACAGTTGATTGTTTCTCTGTTTTATCATCAGCGCTGGGCTCACCTGACCAAGCCCGTCTGGGGGGGCCATCACCTGGAGTACATGGCCCCTGACGTCAAGTCCCTCAACCCGATGGCTCCGGGAGATGACAACAAGGTCATTGTCTTTGAGAGCGTCTTGTAAAAAAAAAAAAAAAGACCCCCGCCTCCCCCCAAATCCCACGCTCCTCCCCCCACTCCAGAAGACTAAATGTTAATCGCTGAATGGTTGGTAATCGAAGATGCAAATTCTGCTCCAAACGGAATGATATGATCTTAAATGATGAGTTGAACAAGAGCTGAAACATCCTGGACAGAACTGTGTTATTTAAGTCTTTTTATAGAAACGCCAGAACAAAATGAATGCCATCATGAAAAACCGGGCCATACGAGATACAGTAACATTTAAACGGTTTGTCGAACCAAAATCTGCAACAATCTATGCAAACAGAGTCCAGTGGGAACAAGCGATGCTTTGAACTGAAATCATTCTGGGAAAGGTTATTCTTCTCAGTCATTGGTTTTGGAATGAAAAGAAAGCTCGGCCGCTGTTCACAAAGACGGCTCGAATGGCAGTTTTCCACCAATATTTCCTCTACACCATTTAGAAGATGCAGACATTTAAACTGCAGAACAAAATTACAGGCAACAATTGTATAAGACGGTTCAGGGACATGTTTTGTTTTTTGCAACACATTTTCCATTCTCGTTTAAGAGAGATGGCGTTTGTGGATTTGACAAATTCCGGAGCTACAATAAACACAAGGATAAAATGACTCTTTATTGAGCCGTTTCTGAGCCATATTTTGGAGTCGGCAAAACCAAAAATTCTCAATTTTTCAGTAATTATTGCTGCTGTTCTTTGTGATCGGTATTATGAGGCTAAATAGAATAAACATGGAAGGAATAAACTTCCATAAATGATTGTATGATAAAGCCTACATTGCTTGCCCTTGTCTGTATACGAGGATGAGGAACGGGAGGAATGAAGCCACAAAGTATGAATTAGAAGATAAGATCTTTATTTGTCCAACAATGGGGAAATCCCCAGTGCTGCAACACAGAAGCACAGAAGTATAATGCTAAAAACATGCACCGTTTTAGACCTGTCCCATCAGTGATTTTTTTTTTTTTTTTTTTTTTTAAATGAATTCACTGCTGTACATTTTCATCCACACAAAACATTGCACTAATTTGTTTTTAATGCCATCAATACACATTCAATCAATCAAATACACATACGTCTGTATATAAACACAATTTTTAATGCAATAATGATTTTGTGCCACTTATTTCCACTGTAAGCTGAGCGAGATGCTTTTCATGTAAAGCTTTTTACTTGATTATGTGCAATGAAACGACACTTGTGGCTGAATCCAGGGCACATTGTTCCTTCTGTACAGACTCGAGCAGGTCTTCTGGAGTGGGACATGTAGCAGATCTGAACTAAAAACATGGAAATGTCATTTTAAAATGAAAGTTTGTGTATTTTTGTTGAGGTTTGTGAGATGGCTGCTAGCTCTCTGTGCAGACAAACATATTTGAACAATATTTGAGGACTCTTTTTCTGTAGTTTAACAGTTAAATGCCAAGCACCTTTCCACTGAACAATTCTCATGTGTTGAAGTTCTCAAACACGGAGACCAAAGAATAGAACTGCATTTAACACTATTGACATGTATTTCATAAATGGATATGTACAAGTATTTCACTAGATACTTTTAATTGGAGCTGTGTGTGACTCTCACTGCAACGACTTGCACTAAACAACACAGGATGTAAAGAAATGTAATATTTCGGTCATTCAGTGACTCTGAACTCACAAAATATTTTTGTGAAGTCACAAAACACAGTCTCGTTTGCAGTTAAGTTGAAGTTGACATAAAATATTACACGATAAAACAAATTGCACAAAATGTTTGAATGAGATAAAGACTCGCGTCCTCTGAAAGTTGACTGTGCTGTATTTGGTGTGTTCCGGTTTTTGCTGTTTGTGCCAAACTCGGCTCAAGGTGCCAACACCACACCTACCATTTTGTTTTTCACCGAGTCGCCACTGAAAACGTGACATGACCAGCGACTCGAGTCTGGCCTTTATCAGATTAAAAATTTAAAGATTTTCATCAATTTATGAAATATCACATTTTTGTCCAGTTTCCAAAGTTTGTGACTCGGTGAAATCCTAGCGCTGCCTTATGTCATTGTCTTAACTTTAAAGCCTGGAGAGGTTTCATAAGTTTTGACCAATGGTTCTTGTTTCAACTGTTGACTTTGTTCTCCACCAATCAGAATCCTGTGCTGACAAATCAGTTCATCTCATGCGTTTGCACATGTTGTAAAATAATGTCGTGCTTTGGAACAAAGTTTTGTTTTACATGTGGAAAATGACAGAGATTTATATTAAGTATATTGATATCTAAGTATTATTCTATATTTGATGCAGTATGTGATTATCTCAAAGGGACATTTTCAGCTGAACGTTGGCTCCAGACGACGCACACCGAGCGACCTACAGGGTTTCAAAGTATAACAGAATCATTCTAAAATCGTATTTAATCGACAGTCGTTTCTCAGTGTTAAGATAATGAACCCGGTCACTCGAGTGGGCGTGGTCTGTGGGGAACGAGCAGCGAGAGCAGGATATTTTGGAGTTTGCTGCGATGCAGTGATGAGGCTGAATGTGTGGCTGACACACTCTAAAGGGATTGTTTTACCTTTAATTCCTCTTTTACAAAGTGCTCAAATGTTTGACAAAAATAGATTTAGATTATTTTAATATTTGTTTTTTTATGTCTTGAATGAAATCTTTTTCTAAAACATCATCAGCAGTGATTACACAATACTTTAGACTTTGTTATATTTTCAGATCTGCAAAACTAAAGGTTTACATTTAGTTGGGACAAAACAGACCAAGCAATTTGTAACAATTAAGATACTTATAGATCCATAATCAACAAATCCATAGAGTGTATAAAATATAAACTAACAATTTCATGTAAAACGACAACGCATTTTGTTGTGTTTAAAAGGAAAATTATCTACAAAATCGCAGAGTAAAAGTTAGACTGTAGAATTCTAAATTTAGATCATTTTCAGACCTAATCAAAAGTGCCACTAATTGTCTTACGCAAACTTTCTAGACTTTTTTTTTTTTTTCTCATAAATGAATGTTTGTTTTAGGTGACATTATGTTTTGGATTGAAGCCAGTGAGGGTCAAAAGATTAAACTTATTACAGAATATGCAGTCATACTTCTAAGATTGTAATGAAGTGTACATTTCACAATTCAAATGCATTTTGTCTTGTCTGCTCTTCACCAAAAAATGTTTACAAGAATTGCATCTTTGAACGAAACGCAATTTAAAATAAGAAAAAACTTTGCAGTGCGTCCAGTGTCTTTTCCAACTAAACCACTGCAAAACCTGTGACACTCAAAACACATGGTCAGAAATCAAATAATGAAGTTTTTTTTTTTTTCTGAATTTGGATCAAGATTTGGTTCAAGGATACGGTTCGACTGGAAACATGAATTTACTGTAATCGCCTGAATGTGAAAAAGTCTTCCATGAGCTGTTTGTGCATTGTAGCTTGTCTGTAAAAATCAGGACTCAACGTTTTCTCTACAACTGGAAATAAAAACGTCTAAAAAATAAAGTATCAGAGAGAATTGCTGTAATCCGGTGAGACGGGTGTGGGATTAAATCGACTGTGACCGAATCAACATGTCTCCAATCACAACACACTTTATTCGTAAATATTCTCTTTCTAGAAACCTTCAGTCACATTTCAACCTAATAGTGTATTCAATAAAAGTATTTAAAAATCAACTTAAAACAGTTCTCGCAGCCCAATTTGAAAGCGACAAGTAGAAATATGGCAGTACCGTGGCTTTGACGTTGAGTCCTGATGTCACCATTGACCTCTGACCCCTCGAGGGCCTCCATTTTGTGTGCAACTGTGATAACCTCAGACTAAAACATGCAATAAACTAACCTCACAACAAACAGTCTGTGCTTCGTTTACTCTGAACCAAAGGCTAGGAATAGTGTAATAGTAAATCATGTACTTCTGAGTAAAATGTCTTGCAAGGTGACACGATGGCTGCTCAGGCGAGGTTTAAACCACACACTTTCTGGCTGGTGGGCAGGAGCTCCAAACTGCACTGGTCTGAGCTGGTTTAGTCTAATTTTAGCCCCGGCTCGTTGCAGCTGTTGGTCCAGAGTCCTAAATCGAGCCTCGTCAGATCCGTGACAAACGCCGACTCGAACATGCACTTTCAGGATTTTTTGGGGATAAATTCTAGTCTTTTAAATTAAGAATAAATCAATCCAAAAGATACGGAGGCCCTCTGGGTTCACATGAATTGAAAAGCAAAACAAATGGACAACACAACCAAAAGTCTGCAACAAAATACAATTAACAGACAACACAACTACCGTATTCTCCGGACTGAGTTGCACCAGTTTTGGCCGGGGTGTGAATTATACTTATTTATGCTTTTATACTTATACTCCAGAGCGACTTGTGATATTTGTCGTTTTCAACCGCATTTCATCCTCGAGTGCAACTTAGTTTTTTTTCTTAGTCCAGAAAGTGCTAAAACAGAAGTAAGTCACAACAGACTTTTGCTTGTGTTGTCTGTTACGTTGTTTTGCTTTTTAATTGGTTGTGAACCCTGAGGGCCACCGTAAAAAGCAGAATCAAGAGAACAAATGCAAGATTGGATACGTTTGACCCAGGACTAAAGCACAAATAAACAGAACATAATCTAGGCAAAACAAATGCATTAAATACATCTTAAAAGTCTTAAATCCAGAAAATCCAGATCCTGCATTTGTTTGTTCCGGACATTAATATTGAAGTCCTGATCAAACAAATGCAGAGCAGAACAACAGCGACAAAGTCAAAATTAGTCAAAGCAAGAATGTTTTTAAACCGTTTATTTGATTTTGAAAAGCACACTATACAGTGGAATGAAATATGAAGAGCTAAACTCACTTCATTCACATTCAGGATGCGATTCTCAGAATTCCTCAAAAACATTGACCAAAACATGATCAGAACCACAAAGATTTGGGCTTTGGTCTTTCAACGTAGGAAAGGGAATCTTAAAATCAATTCAAACAAACTACAAATAACACGTTCAACCAAGTGACATTATTTGGAATGAGTAAAGTAGATAAGACAATCGTGAAATGTCGGGGAAAAAAAGAACTTGAAGAAAAATATTGTGAACAAACTTTAACGTGAAAGTGTCACTAAACCGCTCCAATTCAAGTGGGAAAAAAATAGAAAAAAGGATATAAAAAATAAAGGAACCCTCAAAGAAAAGCCCTCCAACACAGAACTGGTCTGCTCCAAAAGTCTGTGATAAAAGTGACGAGTCCGTGTGAACCAATCAGAGCGCAGAAGAACAATGACACGTGCTGTTGTCGAGCAGGAAAGCAGAGGGTGGCGATGTGAAGCTTCAGTCGGATTTCTTGTCACTTGTTGCCTGAGAGAGAGAGGGAAAAAGTAAAACGACTTTAATAAGAACTAGGGTTACGTTTAAATGCTTCAGCCCACCCCATGCCCGCACCGTGCCCATATCATGCCCGCCCCAGGCCCGCCCCGTGCCCATATCGTGCCCGCACCGTGTCCGCCTCGTGCCCGCCCCCGGCCCGCATACAGTAGAGTATTTATACATAGCTCAGTGAAACCAGAGCCTCAGCAGCTGCTCTGCTTAAAGTAGTAGTAATTATACACCACTACTGTATTTACATGAACAGGAAATATTATGTCATGACGCAAGCGACCATCAGGCCCAAGCTACTTTAGTCAGTCTTTCTCTGCATCTTTCTCTGCGTGTATATGTACGAAAAAAACGTCCTTTCCCTTCAAGTCTGTCGCCCCCTGTTGGCGACAGTGGAAAGTTCAAATGGAGCGCAGACGACACCAACACATTCAGAGGTCAAGCTGGGGATAGATCATAGATTTTAGGGGAGAAATTGGTCCGATGCAAATGCCTTGAAATGAGCATCAAACATAATTTCGTTAAAAGGTAAATTTTCGGTGCCTGCATGTGGCGTATTGGTTTGTTCTATTGCACATATGCAGTGTTGTGGTTTCCCCTGCAATGACTGTTTGCAGAAAGACTCCACCATTTCAGGCAACAATGGTCCATGTACAGTAAACAAAAGACTGTGGCTGAAATGCATCATGGGTTGTTTTAAGATCCCAGATGACGTGACACTTTTGACCGTTTGTTTTTCTTACAACCGACACTTCTTTGTCTTATTTGTTATTATATCAGGAATGCCATAAGTACCTTTTGTGTTTTTCATTTACATGTCATACGTGTTTGATCATCACTCTAGGGCTATGCAACATAAGGCCTGGGGGCCAAATCAGTCCCTCCAAGCGATTTAATACGGCCCACGACCCATTTTCCAAATCTGTTTACTTGTTCAATCTGGGTTAGCACTAGTTTAGACCTGGTTGGTCAGGTCAGGTCGGACTGACCTGAATGCAAATTGTACTCTGAGAAGGGCTTGACCTCAGACAGTATGCAGGTTGTGAAATAGACCGGGGCCCGGGGCCCGTAAGCAGTCAAATCTCCGGCGGGCCTGCGGTTTGAATTAGGAGGGGGCCCGTCGTGCCCCTGTATCTAAATTCAGTTAAAACTAGTTAAATTCAATTCGTTTTGACAGACATGCCCACTTCGCAGTCTCCTCGCTTCTCATTGGCCGAGCGGTGTCCGTGATCTAATTTCGTTGAAAGCGGGCATCTGATTGGCTGCTGCGTTTGTGTCACGTTCATGTGTCCTCGGAAATGCCCGGTCTAATTTTGCGGCAAAAGTGAAGACTGAATAGCGGATTGAGTAAAGTTGTTTACAACAAAAACTGTGTCGATGTGGAAGTATCTTGAAGGGGGAAAACCCCCACCACCCAAAAGACAAAAAGTTACAGAAAAAAAAAAAAAAAAAAATGATGAGAAGACTGAAAGGGACAGTAGATGTGGTGGGACACACCTTTCCCCTGCATCAGTCTGACAGGAGCAGGATTATTGTACTGCACCGTGTTTGGCCTTTCCTCAAAATGGATACAACAAGCCACAGGTATTTATTTGACAAGCTTTGGTATTTAACAGAACTCTTACAAGCTACTATTTTAACAATATTGTTACTTGATTTGTTCCCTGACAAGAAGATTATGATTCAGAATATTTATTATAAAAACATAAAAGATGTGTCTGTACTCAGGTTATTTTGTAGACTGTGATTTTATTTATTCCTGCTGCAGAACATACAAGATCTCCTCATGTCAAATGCTGTATGCAGTATTTATTTTATATATTATATTAAATTAAACAGTATTGAAAGATCATGATCTCTGGTTTATAGGAATTCAGTATTTGTGTTCTTTCTTCATATCAAATAAAAGATAAAAGTACTTTAAATTGTTTTACATGCTAATAAAGAGGTTTAAAACAACTAATTTATCTTGTTCCTATGACGCCGCGATGCTGCGCGCGCTTGTGGGCCCCTAACTTTTTTAGGTAGGGGGCCCCCCTGGCCCCTAACTTTGAAAATCTATTTCTCAGCCTGGTATGCAAGTGTTGGGACCCCTTTGTTCTGGTCGCACCGTTATCAGAAACAAAACTAAATGTATGTCCGCACCAGTAGTTTGCTGTGCTCCTCCAGCAGCCGGTCGTACTCCACAGTCAGGTTCTCAGCCTGTTTCTTCATCGCACGAACGTCACTGTCCGACTTCTGCAGAGCTGCAAGAACACAAAAGCATTAGACCTGCTTTTGATCCGGTTCAAGCCAAAGTTTAGAGCCAGTTTAGCAGTTTTAGGGGAGATAAATATTTGTATTTGTTCAGTTCAGCTCGGGTCGGGTCAACAGCACAGAGTAAACTAAAAAATGATTTCACCGAGACCGGGGTCATTCAAGACGTGGCCCGCAGCCCGACCCACTCACACTCACACCCGAGTGTTTAGGCAGGTTTCCAGGGACCTGCTAGGAAATCTAAAATTAGTTTTTCACTGTTAAATGGCCTCATCAAAACACATCTGAAGGGTTTTTGTTTTGCACGTTATTAATGGTAAATATTAAACCAGTCTCCCACTGCAGAGATATTAACTAAACTAATCACTTAAAAGAGCTGAAATGTGGACTAAACCACAAATACAATTGGACCTTGGTTTAGTTTTAGAACTGCTGGTTCTATGGTCCTGGTTTAAAAGTGATCAACTTCATTTGTACCTTTCTTGGACGAGTCCAGTTCTTCTTTGAGAGTCTTCAGTTCAGATTTCAGGCTCTTGTTCTCCTCCTGGAGGCCAGCAGCCTTTCCTGCCTCTGGGATGTCGATTCCTGCTTCACGCAGCTTCTATTCAGGCACAGAAAAGACAGATCGTGGGTTCATCCGTTCATGAATATGCTACAGAACTGTAAATGGCAATAGTAACAGCAGCAGGAATCGAGGCCCCGGCTGAAATTTGTGTTTTCCAGATGTTGGCAACGAGTTTTTCAGCCCCTGGAACCATTTGGATGAAGATTCTGTGAAAGTGGGTCAGTGGAGACTTCTGACTGTATAATGTCATTTATAGAAAAGAGAAACGACTCCACCCGGCCGCACAGACAGGTGTGAATACCAAACGCTCCTGACCACAGCTGCTTGGAAAGTACCCGACTGACCATGAGTCACCTCCAGAAACAATCTTGAACTTTAATACTTCATAATATTTATACAAATCAACTACTTTACAGCCACTACCACTGTTCATACCACTTTCTTTCACACAATCATTTCATTTTATACTTTAATATTGATGCGTTGCTGAGGTAGTGTAAACGTGGTTAGAGGATGGAAGAGGAGACTGACTGAAGGTGGGGCCAGTGTCTGACGGGTAGAAGGTAGGGCCAGTCTGAAGGTGGGGCCCGTCTGAAAAGGAGACTGACAGTAGCAGCGGTGGGGCAAAGGAGCTCATAAACTAGATTTTACGGCATTGAACGCAGTCCAGAGCCGAGTTTGGGTTGTAATTTTTATGTAAGGGATTACTTTAAGGGTAAAACAGAAGTACAGTGCCTTAATCTTTTACGTCAAAAACAAGAAAATCAGAACTAGTTAATTTTGAACATTCTGTTAAGTCTTGGAAATATTACATAGTTGTCTTTGCATCTGTACCAGGGCCAAACCGATTTGACTTTATTACATTACAAACTGGTGCAGCCCCTTTAACAAACTTGACTAAAACCACTACTATTCTTACGTAAATTCCAGTAATTTCTGATTGGTTCTGCGAAACATGGGCTCTTTCCCTCACAGGATAAACATGAGATCATTCATGGACCAATACAAGTCTACGCCTTGGATTTGCACCACTGAGATGGAGTAAGTGGTCAGAAGATTTAGATTATGCGGGGGGGGGCCGTCCAAACTGGATCGCGGACAAATTCTTAGGTGGAACACGACGTCTTGTTATGGGTTGAAATTATTTTCACGTTTCAGTGAAAGATGTCAGTTGTTAAAATTAATGAGGCAACAAATCATACTACTACCGTTCACAAACAAGTACAAATATGGAAATGATTAGTCAATGACTTGGGGGGTTGGGGGGGGGATTAAATTATAAAGAAAAATAGATGAAATTGCAATATTTCAACAGTGTTTCTAAACCAAAATGAGAACAGAATCAAGAATAAACTTAAATTAAAAAGGCCACTAAAAAGATTCATGTATGCGTTTTGATATATACGGTAGTTGTGTAAAATACTGTGGGCGTTTTATGCCAGATGCCCTTCCTAACACCACCTTAAACGCTAGAACATTTCAGTATAAAAAGGGAGGTCAGAGGAACAAGTTACCGGCTCGTGAAATGTGATTAAAAAAAAAAGTATATCATCTATTAAAAAGGTGTTCCTCCATTGAAAACACAAATATCCAGCTCAAGGGTCACAGGTCACCCCAGTTACAAGTCACATGGTCGCCGCTACAAACAGAGCTATATTAAATCTAAAAGACAGGCCTGAGCCGCCTCCAAACAGAAAGGTCACACATTAAGGCGGAAGGATTTATCGCACGGTGTCCCGTCTCACGACATGTTCTGAAATACCTGGGATTCTTGAATTAGTTTAGCAGTTTGTATTTCAGTCGAACGAGCTGGTCGTGTTGTATGTGAACGTCGTGTGCTCATGATGCAAAATGTTCTGATAAGAGTTTATATTTAATGTGTAATGACATTTCAAAAACACTGTCGAATGCAGTTACAACACCACAAAATAGTTGTTGTTTCAATAATATATGTAGCAAGAATATTCTAAAATTATTCTGGAACGGTGTTAACATTTTCTTCAGTTTTTATAGCCGTTCTAGTTTTAGCATCGTAATATACTTTTTTTTGCCAACTTTACTTTGATCAGAAATTTTGTATTAAAATCCTAATACGGTATTTTTCTAGATGTCACGATTTAGATATATTTTTCAAAACAACATTCACATATTCTCAATATTCAAATATTGCATATTGTTTAGAGCAGGGGTGTCACACACAACAGCTCATGGACGGAGAATCAGATGTGACCTTACTGCTTTGAGGGAAGTTGCCCCCTGTGCCACTGGGCATGGCATTCACAGATGCACATGTCCAGGGGAAGTCATGATTCCAGGAACACTGTCCACGTGCACACACTTGGTGTAACTGATGCCGGAAGGCTCCTTCTTTCCTCTGATATATTTAACTCTTTACAAACAGGGCTTTCCTCAGCGCAAAATGTCCAAATGGAAAGAAACACTGCCCCCACGCCAATACTCTAAAGATTATTACAGAGATAACAATAGTGTTTGTATTTATACCAGAACCAGAACACAGCTGCTCGGGTCCGGACTAGACTAGACTGTGATTGTACTAATGTGTGAAGCATCATCACATTAGTCCTGTTCTCTGTCCTCTGCACTGGCTCCTGTGGCTCAGAGAATAGACTTTAAAGCAGCTCTGCTTGTGAACAAGTCTCTCCATGGCCTAGCACCAAAGTACATCTCTGACTCTGAGGACCTCAGGGACCGGCCTCCTGTTGGTGTCCAGAGTCAGGACTAAACATGGACCGGACTCCTGTTGGTGTCCAGAGTCAGGACTAAACATAGACCGGACTCCTGCTGGTGCCAGAGTCAGGACTAAACATGGACCGGCCTCCTGTTGGTGTCCAGAGTCAGGACTAAACATGGACCGGACTCCTGCAGGTGCTAGAGTCAGGACTAAACATGGACCGGACTCCTGCAGGTGCCAGAGTCAGGACTAAACATGGACCGGACTCCTGCAGGTGCCAGAGTCAGGACTAAACATGGACCGGCCTCCTGCTGGTGCCAGAGTCAGGACTAAACATGGACCGGCCTCCTGCTGGTGCCAGAGTCAGGACTAAACATGGACCGGCCTCCTGCTGGTGCCAGAGTCAGGACTAAACATGGACCGGCCTCCTGCTGGTGCCAGAGTCAGGACTAAACATGGACCGGCCTCCTGCTGGTGCCAGAGTCAGGACTAAACATGGACCGGCCTCCTGCTGGTGCCAGTGTCAGGACTAAACATGGACCGGACTCCTGCAGGTGCCAGAGTCAGGACTAAACATGGACCGGACTCCTGCAGGTGCCAGAGTCAGGACTAAACATGGACCGGCCTCCTGCTGGTGCCAGAGTCAGGACTAAACATGGACCGGCCTCCTGCTGGTGCCAGAGTCAGGACTAAACATGGACCGGCCTCCTGCTGGTGCCAGAGTCAGGACTAAACATGGACCGGAGATTTCTGTGTTTTGTGATTTGAATGCATGTTTTTCCTTTTTTGTGAGGCACCTTGAATTGCCTTGTGTATGAAATGTGCTCCACAAATAAACTTGGCTTTTAAATGACGATTAAACTGAGGCATATGAAATGAAGAATAACAAATGTGATGACAATTTTAGTGCAAATGAAAACTCTTACTGATAAAACTATTGCCATAACTATCAAATATAGTTTAAAGGTGCACTATATAACCTTTCTGGTGGAGGGTTCACTATTGTCCGTGATTACACCACAAGGCTAATTTACAGGTCAGATCCCAGTAACAATGAATGTTTTCCATATATATATTGAGCAATATTAAAAAAAACAAAAACAAAAAAAAAACAAAAAAACGTGCTACAGCAAAGTCTTTATGTAGATCAAAGGACAGCCTCCCACAACTTCAGTGACCCGACCTTTCACCTCTGTGCCTCTTGACCTGGCATCCCCAGGTCAAGTACAATTATTCTGCAGTGAAAGTGTGAGTGTGATATTCCCTTCAAAAACAACAACACTTGCTGACAATTAACAGAGTGGAATGCCAATTGCTGTAGACCACCTGCCCAAACATGATGGCTAAAAGAAGTCCTCTGCCCTCCCCGTGTATGAACCCCTTTAAACACCTACCATCCCCATGTTGGACGCTACGACACGCCCTTATTACACGTGACCATTAAGGAGAGCCAACTTGTATAATCTGCATTAAAGTAGCTTCAACACTTAGTCGCCTTAAATGAGACTAAAAGACGAAGGTCAAAAATACTCAAATGTAGGAACTGGTGAGTAAACATAAAAGAGTAAATAAAGAGGAATAGTGACAGACAGTGGTGAATACGAGTCACATGGAGCTGATGCACAGGTTACATTTAGAACTGGATCTTGTTTCATGGTTTCCTTCACACCAAAGTGACACTAACCACACACTGCCCCCTACAGGAGACAGGGGGAAGTCAACAATTGGCAATTTTTTGGAACGAATGCAGAGCAGCTATGGCAACACTGAATAAATGCCACGGCGGAGTTTGCTTAGCGTCATATTGTGGAACAGGCAAAGCAATAATATTTTCCACGAGACAAGCAGGTAGTGGGCACAGAAGAGACACAGACTAGATGCTCAGGAGGCATAATCTACAGGAGATTCTCTGGTTGAGGAAAACAACATTTAATATCACGAGTAAGATTTACTGTAGGTTATAAACTTGTGACTCTGGTCTAGCGTCACTGAATGCCACAGTGCGGTTACACGCTGTGCAAGAATTTACCTTTTACATTTCAATCTTTTAACAGAACCACCAGACACCCTGTGACTTCAGTAGAATAACAGAGCAATGCTGCTTCCTACAGGTGACAAGAGGAGCTGCAATTTACTGTACACATCTGTTAACTGTTAAACATGATCAACAGTGCTGCCACCTTGCAGGGGGGATTGCAGCCTAATAAGACTAGAAGCCATGAGGTATTAAAAACTGTTCATTACCTTCAAATCCAATCGCTTAAGATGCAGGAAAATACAAAGAAATACTAAAATACACAAGTAATAATCAGAAAAAGATCTTCCAGATACATTGTGTAGTGTAGTTATAAATATACGATGTAGAGTGCCTTACCTCCTGCAGAAGCTCGTTCTCGTCCATGAACTTCTTGGCGGCAGAGCTCGCTCCTACAGCCTGTTTCTGAAAGGCCTCGTTGGACGCCATCAGAGTGGCCTGCTGGGACAGGAGAGTGGCCAGTCTTCGAAGCAACCTGAGAAAAGAAACCAGACACATACTTTATAAATCCCACAGGTAATTCTAAATCTGGCAGCAGCAAACCTAACAAATATATGTAAAGTTAACAGTTCATCCTCTTGCGCTCGTCAGCTGGTCGAAGGGACGCATCGTGAGGACGTATGGCCTGTGGGACTAACCACTTGTCCATGGAGGCAACAGTCCGTCTGCAAAGGGACTTTCCTGTCCACTGAAGGAGCGGTGCAGGTGGTGCCGAGGGTCGTCCGTGAAAGACAGGAGTCGTTTCAGGGCTGTTTTCTGCCACAGATGTTAGAGACTCTGCACCCACTACAGAACCCGCCTTCCTGACCAGCCCATCCAGCTTCAGCGTCCTTTTTCTGGCAGATAAAGGACTTAATTTGCCTAAGGAAGCACAGCCTGCCCTGTCTCTTTCAGTAGATAATGTCTGTATTCACAGAGCAGTCTAGTCTGTGGTCCAGCTACAGGCCCAAGTACTTATAGGTCTCTACAACCTTGATAGTTACAGGCTGCAGCTGTGGTCTGTGCCTCCTGAAGTCCACCACCATTGCTTTTATCTTAGAAGTGTTCAGTTGAAGGTGGTTTGCCCTGTTCCACACTACAAACAATCTAGGGTCGATACAATACTATTAAATCAAACCATGATACAAGACAGTGATGAATTTCCAATATGAACGGACGGTTAGATTATGATTTACTTTTACAGTGTATTGCAGCTCTATGAAAACACACTTTTCCCCACTCACTCCTTCCACAAGGACAGCCTGCCTCCATCATGCTCTGAGTGACAGCCAGATTTAACCAATCACAGTGAAGCGAATCCTTGGAAGCATTGATAACATTTACATGTAAAATCTTTGATTTAATTCTGGGACCAGTCCAACCTTCATTTATCCAGCGCAGTTAAGAGTCTACACAGCTCGGACATAAACACACAGGGCCTGACTGACCCTGGTGCACTGACATACTGGTGACGTAACAAAGTCCCCCCCAACACAGTCTGTCACACACACTGCTTTACAGGAGAGGCTCAGTGACGCACAGCTCATTCACATCCCCAAGGACATTTCTGACCCCATTTCTCTGCACTAGAATACAGGAAGAGGTTTTGTTACATCAAGTGAGTGCGTGGTGAAGTGACGCTCGTATATTTAGATTCTGAAAGGCGAAGACAGCCGATGACAGACAGTGGACGGAGTAGTCTGGGATCCATCCGTCATGCATGTCCAGACCAAATAGCGAGAAGAATAATATAGCTTTGAGTGGACACACTGCGTACAGTTTAAAAGGAGACGTGTTAAATCAACTCTAACTGAGCTTTTAGCCTGGTTAAAACAGTCTTTTCGTCATCATTAGTTTACTCAATGTTGTATTTTGATTGATGCCTACATGTTTGAGTTAATCCTGTACTTTCTCCTCTGCTCTTCTACACGTACACAAACTGCTGCATCTCCAGCCACAACTCCGTAAAACTGATCAAGGCTGCGGACGACACCACCCTCATCGGGCTCATCTCGGACGAGGATGAATCTGTCTACAGGAGCGAGGTGGACCGGCTGGTGTCCTGGTGCAGAAAGACTTCACCACAACTTGAGACCACCCAACATCAGCACAATGTTTGTAAAAAGTGGTTTTAAGGAGGTATATTTGCCCTTACAAAGGGAGTGTCTGCAGAGCCGCGGTGCGCGGCTGAAACAGCCATGTTATTTTTGTGCCGGCAGCGCGCCGCGGCTCCTGAAACAGCGCCGCTATTTGATCGCGTTTTAGCGCCGTTTTAGACCGCGCCGGGTTAAGGTTAGGGTTAGCCATGAGGCTATAAGGGAAATGCCGCGGTCCATGAAACTGCGCGGCTATTTGACCACGCCGCAGCTCTCCAGCCACGACCTTTTACAAAACATAGCACAAGGACATTACAGGTGTGGCCATCGCACACAATGTAGTTTCACTCACAAAACAAAGACCTTCAACCACCCTCAGACTTAAAAAAAATCTTCCACATCAAGGGGATTATTTCATGAAACACTAACAACGTAATCTATTGCTGAAATGTCCATGCGGCTTGGCCTATGTAGGCAAGACCACTTGACCGCTGAAAAACTGCATTTCAGATACAAACAGCCCAGAGGAGATATACTTTACAGAAGCAGAACACAGTATGAGCACACAGCGAGAACATGCATTATTTTGGATCTACACACTTGACACTCGTAGTCCCAGGGGTCTAATGAGGATTTTGATTTGAGACCATCGAGACTGATTACCAACGCTGACATTACTCCAGTGTGGGCCATTTGTCTGTATTTTGCAGTGCTGATGTTAAAATGGGTTCCGTTCTTCCACTTCTCACTTTTTGTAATATGTTCTTTTCCCCCAAAAAACATTTGATGGTGATCATAGTTTTTTTTTAATAACATAAATGTGATCACATGACCACTCATCAAGCCCTTATAAAACGGGTGTATTC
Organism: Eucyclogobius newberryi; assembly: GCF_026437365.1. Lineage (NCBI taxonomy): Eukaryota > Metazoa > Chordata > Actinopteri > Gobiiformes > Gobiidae > Eucyclogobius > Eucyclogobius newberryi. Next base: position 21,762,729 of record NW_027315801.1, read on the forward strand.
TGAGCTACATTTAGTCTGAAGACGGGCAGCGCTGAAACGTCACTGTGGTGAGAACATCATCGATATCTCTTTGAAGCTAATAGAGTTGTGCGGATCATCTCTTTTCTTTATTGGGACTATGTTTTTGTGATCCTGAACACTCATCTTCAGGACGGATGTACATGTCTAGCTCCTCTTCCATTTCTATTACTAAGCCGTATTAAATCAATATTGCAGTTTGCAACGAACAAAATGTAAAATGAGAAGTATTCTAGAGGTTTTAGTATGTGTATGCGTGTCAACAGGACACACTTTGTTTGCCGTTTGGCCAGGTTGAAATGAGATGTATAAGATATTCCTTTATTGTCCCACATGGGGAAATTTCATTGGTGCAACGCAGATAGATACAGAGGTAGATACAGAAGAACAGATCACTTATAGGAAGTCTGAAAAACACTTTCAGTAGAAGATCTCCTATAAATAAATAAAAACTCCCATAGACAAATAAATAAATACCATTGCATGTGATCACGACAGTAATTGCACATGAATATGTGTCACGACAGCACATAGATTGCACATGAATTTCACAGTAATTGCACATAAATTGCACATGAATTCCAACAGCAATTGCACATATGACAGAATTGCACATCAGTATTAGGTTGGGTCAGTATTGCGAGTGTTCAGTACTAACAGTTTTTGTTATAAAGTCTGACAGCAGCAGGAAGGAAAGACCTACGGAACCTTTCCTTCACACATCGAGGGTGGATCAGTCTCACTGAAGCTGCTCTCCAGAGCGGAGAGAGTGTCCTGCAGGGGGTGACACTCATGGTCCAGCATAGATGTGAATCTAGCCAGGACCCTCCTGTCCCCCACCTCCTGCACCGAGTCCAGAGCACAGCCCAGGACGGAGCTGGACTTCGTGATGACTCTGTCCAGCTTCCTCCTCTCCCTCTCTGTGATGCTGCTGCTCCAGCAGGCCACACCGTACAGGATGGCTGATGCCACCACAGAGTCGTAGAAGGTCTTCAGGAGTGGCCCTGTCACTCCAAAAGACCTGAGTCTCCTAAGGAGGTAGAGCCGACTCTGGCTCTTCCTGTACAGTGCGTCTGTGTTATGAGTCCAGTCCAGTTTGTGGTTCAGATGAACACCCAGGTACTTGTACGAGTCCACTCTCTCAATGTCCCGTCCCTGGATGTTCACTGGTAAGGGGGCAGTGGGGTGGCGTCTGCGGAAATCCACCACCATCTCCTTGGTCTTCCCCGCGTTGATGAGGAGGTGGTTCCGCTGACACCAGTCCACAAAGTCCTGCGCCAGTCCTCTGTACTCCTTATCATCGTCGTTCGTGATGAGTCCGATGATGGCAGAGTCGTCAGAGAACTTCTGCAGGACACAGCTGTCCGTGTCATGTCTGAAGTCTGCAGTGTAAAGGGTGAAGAGAAAGGGCGCGAGGACAGTGCCCTGGGGCGCCCCCACACTGCAGGTCCGAGTGTCAGACACACAGTCCCGGGCTCTCACAAACTGGGGTCGGTCTGTGAGGTAGTCCAGGATCCACTCTGCCAGGTCATACTCCACACCAGCCGTCTCCAGCTTGTCCCTCAGGAACAGCGGCTGGATGGTGTTGAAGGCGCTGGAAAGATCGAAGAACAGAATCCTCACAGAGCTGCCAGGCTTTTCCAGGTGAGAGAGAGAGCGGTGCAGCAGGGAGATGACGGCGTCCTCCACTCCGATGCCAGACCGATATGCAAACTGCAGCGGGTCCATGGCTGAGCTCACGGTGGAGCGGAGGTGGTCCAGGACTAGCCGCTCCAGTGTCTTCATCAGGTGGGACGTGAGAGCCACTGGCCTGAAGCTGTTGAGGTCTTTGGGGCGCGGTGTCTTAGGCACAGGGACCAGACAGGAGGTCTTCCAGACCTGTGGTACCACCCTCAGCTTCAGGCTCATGTTGAAGACATGCTCCACAACTCATCTGCGCAGGACTTAAGGAGCCTGGGGCTGATGCCATCAGGTCCTGCTGCCTTCCTCACTTTAATCCTCTTCAGCTCACTCCTCACCTGTGCTGCTGTGACAGTCAGTGGTTGGCAGGGGGACCATGTGCTGGGGGGATGGGTGAGTCCAGGCGAAGTGGGGAGCTGATGGTCCGGGGCAGATAAGCGAAGAGGAACAGATGCAGGGCATTGTCCAGCTGTGGAAGAGGGAGCATGCAGCTGTGCAGGGGGAGGGGCGGGTGACCGATCAAACCTCAAGAAGTGAGCATTTAAATCATTCACCCACTGTAGATCCCCCTCTGTCTGGGCAGGGGGGATTTTGAAGCCCGAGATGGTTTTCAGGCTCCTCCACACTCCCTGAATGTTCTTTTGCTGCAGCTGCTCCTCCATCCTCCTCTTGTAGCCGGCCTCAGCCTGCCTGATCTTCCTCCTCAGCTCCTTCTGCACAGTCCTCAGCTCCTCCTTGTTCCCTGACCTGAAGGCTCTCTTCTTCTCCTTCAGCAGAGCCTTCAGTTCACGGTTAATCCATGGCTTGTTGTTTGGAAAACACCGCACCGTCCGGGAGGGAACAATGTTCTCAAAATGTTCTCAATGTTCTCAAAAAAGATCAAATAGATTATAGCAGTAATTTCATTAACGTCAACATTGTCAAAAGTGTGTTGAATTAGAAATAGTCTTTAAAAATGGAAGTTTGTGAATCCAGCAGAGCTTTCACAGACCTGGAGTAGAAACTATTTGCGTCTCTCACGCCCTCATGACTGACCCGGTCAGAGGGGAGGGTCTTTACAAATAGTGACAATATTTGTGAAGGGCAGAGAATGGAGTGTGGGGTGTGAATGGGGGAGGGGAAGGTAGATCTATGAGCTGAACACATTCTACAGCTCTAGTTAGACCATGAATGAACTCACAGCCCATTCATGACATTAGTGTCAGAGCAGATACAGGAGGAGAGGGGGAGGTACTGATGAATGGACGAAAGGAGAGAAGACTGCTCAGCTGCTGCAGTTTTAGTCTGAGCTGACAGAACACATTTCACTGCAAGACTGAGAAAGATTTTGTGCTCAGAGACACTGGATCCAGAGGAACCGGAGAACTGAAGAGACAGGTGAGGAGCGCATGACTGACTCACTGCAGCTGGAAGAGATACAGCTCCCTCTAATGGACATGGAGAAGAAGTGCAGTGTGAAGGGACCAGAGAGTGGAATGCAATCCTAGTGATGCACCCGTTTCTCTGTGAATTTGAGTCTGATAAAACCCGTTGGCGGGTTAACGTGTAGAGAGCATGTCAGTGCAGTCATCACAGTCCATTATCTGTGTGTGTGAGCCAATTTACCAGTGTCTGCCTTCATTGCTCAGGGCCAGATCCTACATGTTGCAGAGCTTTCAGGTGCTTTTTCAGATTGAAACAAAACCATAGTCCAAATTAGGCAACATTTACATTTCAATACGCAACCTCGACAGGCCTCGACACGGTGCAGTTTGAAAAATAGATACTGTGGTGGGGGTTGGAAAAACCCTGACCACCATCACTAAAAACACATCCAATGGTCATTTTCCATTTAAAACTACATTAAAACTCACCTCTGATTAAGGGTGTTTAGTACAATTCATTCAGCAGAAGTCCACTATGTTTCTTAGTACTTTTCCCCATCCCATTTTTTAAGATAAAGATATTCCTTTATTGGCCACACATGGGGAAATTTTGTAACACACGTAAGCCTCAGTTTTTGTTGTGATAGATAAAACCTGCATTTCTCTGGCTGGTTAATCTGAAAGTCAAACAAGATCCTCTGACTTCTAGGGCAGTAGTTCCCAAAAAATGTATTTTAAGATTTATTTATTTTTTTAATTTCCCCAACAGTATATGTTTTGTGAAATAAGTTCCAATACTAAAATAAATAATTCAATAATTCAGGGGGGGTGCATGTCTTTGAATACAAAAACAAGTGTATGGTCTTGGCTGGCCAGACTAGGGATGGTATATTGGTTATCAGATATCGATGCGTTTCCCCATATAGTGGTCCAATATTAGCATATTAACCCAGCTGATAAAGTGCAATACCCTTTGAATTAGTTCACTGCATTTCCCCCGTTACCACGGTAGCCGTAAATCTCTCGATACTTCAGTCAACCCCCCCATGTGGAAGCGTACGAACAATTAGAACAGCTGCGCACCTTTGGGTAGATGGGTGTGACATCAGGAACAAGAACAGCTGCAGATGTCTCCGCTGCATTCATCACAGGTTTTGAGTGAATTTGTTTTATCTTTTGGCTCAGAATAAAGACTGGATTAAAGTTTACGGGTTGTTCCGTCAGAATATAGCAGTCCGTTTTCTTCCTCAACACTTTCACAACCAATGTGTAACATCACGGAGTGATAGTGGTTTTGGAGTGAAACTGATATTACACATTGACCTGAATATCGGCAGATACCGATACTGGACCGATATAAAGAGCTCATTTTCAGAAAAGGGGTCAATGTCACAGTTACGTTCTTATAACCTTCATATTAACGCGCCATTCATTTCTTATAAATCAATTACTTTCGATATTTGATTTTAGAATTATTAAATGTATAAAATGGCTGGTGCCCCACATAACTATTAAAATATGATCAATAAACTTACTCACACTGCAGTGTGTCATGTTTGAAACCTTGGTCCAATTCTATATTGATATCAACTTTGAATGTCACCTTCTGTCATACGTGGGAGAACATGAATAACACTACATAACAGTAATAATAACAGTAACATTAGTTATTGTTACTGTAATTCTTGTCCAAACAAACCTCAGCTGGATATGGGTTTCTATTAAAGTTGGGGTAAGTTACAGTTGCTTCAGTGCATAAAACATTCCCCTCTACCTATTAATTTGCATTGATATAAAAAGGTTAAAACCAAAGGATAACCCATGATTCATACGATCCATGATTCATAAGATACATAATGCACTGACATAATGCACCCCTCATGCACCCACAGACAGATATATGGTTAAGAGACAGCTGTAGTTTATGTGTTGATGCTCAGTTTACTCACAGACACAGTAGTAAGGCGAACCCTGCGATGTACTCGTTCCTCTGGGCTCGGAAAAGCTTCATGTGGATGTGTTCAATGGCCGTAGGGTTGTTGGACAGATCCACTTTGTCTGTGACACTGTATTTCCTCACTTCCCTGAATGCATCTGGGAAGAAAAGTGTTCTTATTTTTACACCACCATTTTATATTTGATGTAATGTAAGCATTGGATGACATCACACTAAGTACTTGCCATCTGTTTTTAATGGCCAAAATCTCAATCCAAATTCTCATTACCTCATTAGACACAACTGATAAGTTGTGTGTAACAAATATCAACAGCAACACAATAAACATATTACATGCTTTGAGCCGAGAGGCTCAGTCTGGTGTCCAGATCAGCAGGTAGGATTTACGGAATGAATACGAGACTCACCGATGAGAAGGAAGACTAAGATGGCGATGGCCACCATGAACCAGGTGTTTCCATAGAGAGCGATGGTCTGCACTAGACGAGACTTGAAGATCTTACTCCATCTAAACAAACACGTTTACAAGAAGATTACATAGTGATTTTGGAACCAGATACCAGTACACAACTTGCATTTCCTATTTTAGTAAATGTTTTTAAAAAGTGTCAAGTTTGATGCAAACTAAACATTTTGTCTAGAGCAGGGAATGGCAAACCTTTTGGCTTTGGGTGCCATTTTGAGAAGTTCACGCCTCAAAGTGTGACACGATAGACTCAGTGAGTGACATAAAACTAAAAAAAATGAATCTGGCAATTCATTCAGTTGCCACATAAGTTTTTATATACTGCTTTTAGAGAAGCTCATTAATTCACAATCCAATTATCACACAAACTCTACCCATTTCTTCCGACATGGAACAGCCTGACATTAAAAAGGGGTTTGGGGGAGCTTCCGTGAAGAAAATTTGAAGTAAACTGAAGTAAATCTCTGCATTCTGGTGCTTTTTGGTGCAATTTTTGCATTTAGCTTATTCCATTTTAGTTTGAACTGAAAATAAATCAGATTATTATGATGATGAGAAAAGCTAATTCTACAGTCAATGTCACCTACTTGTCTTTAATGCTGTGTTGCTCTCTGGCCTTTTCACAATAAGACTTTCAGCAGCCACAATACAGTCAATTTATTTAGGCCCCAATGAAGCGTTTGGCTGTTGATGGCAATACTTTGACAACACACAGTGCTGTAATGCAAAGCTGTTTCACCACAGCTTCAGACAGGTCCAGGATAAAGTCATAACTACACAGCACATTTTGGGCACAGTTTATAATTAAAGGACAGAATGAAAGATGCAGTGCGGCTGCATAGGGCCGTTCAAACACATAAGACAGGCCTCCATCACACGACACACAAGATACACAGCTCTTCCACCGCTAAAGAGCATGCGCGCACCATCTGCTCGCAGCCCCTGCACACACCAGAGGAAAGACCCCAAAGCTGCGGTGGGCACAGAGTGAGAGGATGAATGATCATCAGAGTGTCGTTACAGAAGCGAGGTGAGGCATAGATTGTTGTCTGACCATTTTGCTGTGTGCCACTCCTCTGCATGCCCACGGTGCCTAGGTTCTCTAGCCTCTAAAGTCTAGGGTGCTTTTAAAAAAAAAAAAAAACGGATGCATTTTCATTGCTTTCGGAATGACCTCCCCCTTCTCCACATGAACATGGAGGTTCAAAATGTGTTAAATCTTTAAAGTCAAAGGAGGGTCGTAATTATGTCCTTGGAGCACTGTGTGTGAGATATAAGGGTTTCACTGTTTGAGCCACCATTGCAGATAATTTGATTTACTGCACAGGTCACACACATTTAACTACATTTACTATTTACAGACCAGGCAGAAGAAAGCGCTGTGTGTTCCGAATGAAACACAATTCATTCACTCTAGTCCCGTTAAGAGCTTTTTTGAAGGGGAGTTTCTTAACCCGTGTTTCGGATCCTACACTTTATACGTTTACATTCAGATGATTTGTGGGTGTAGTTGATCTTGTACCTCTTTGGGGAGATGAATGGGATGCACAAAAGCAGAACTAGAAATACTTCAACATAAAGAAACGTGGCCACAGCCGTCCACTGGAGACTCATCTTTGCACCTGAGGGAAGACATAAAATATTACAAACTATTGACACAGGTTTATCAGTTCCACGACGAACTACTCTGGTATTTTTCACTTTAAAGTTAAAATATGTCGTACAGACTTGCAAAATGCTTGTCATGCAGGACACAAAACAGCTCCTGCAAGAGGGTGACACAATATAATCTGGGACTAAATCAGGACCAAAAAAAACCCTTCTCCGTGCATCTCCCAAAGTAAACATACATGTTACTTTTAGCATGATTAATATACTGTGAACATCATGAACCCTTCTCGTGTCTCTCTGAACAGACCACATTGAGGGTCACAAAGGGAGCGTGGCAGCGCTCAAACTCCGCAAAACCACAGCCCACCTCTGCGCCTTTCTACTAAACTTCGTCTAATCACTTTATTCTTTTGAGTACAAACTTGTGACCAAACCATTTTATCCGTTTCTGAGACGGTCAAAGCCGCTGATCTTGGTTATGAGTAAATCCGCGTTTACTTACATTTCTGCAATATCACTTATGTTTGAGGCCAATGACAACACAGTATTCAGAAAGATAAACTTTATCCGTACAACCACACTAAAGGTAATCATTAACAGCGTAGACTTTGTAAATAACTTCCTATGAGTGCAATTAGTTGAGAAAATACAAGGTAGCTACGTACGTACTCGGAGTATCTTAAACTTCTGATGTGTTTTCAAAAATATACCACAAAATTAGCTTAGCATCTAGCTTCAATTTGGCAGTAAAGGTTAAAATAACATCTTTAAAGTGTTATCTTAGCGTGAAGATGTTGGACCTACCTGTAAACTTCACACCAACAAAGGCAAAATCATGCACTGACAGCTGCTCGTTGTTTGACGCCTCTGTTCAACGCGTTAGCTTTTAGCTTCGTCCGGAGTTTATGAACACTTCCGGGGTACGTCAGTAATGGCAGCTCATCCCGACACATGATTGGACAAAAACTGATGAGCGTGCTGCGTCACCCTGGCAAGCGTATTACGTCACTTGGCTCTTGCAACTTTGCTGCAATATTGTCTTTGAATGTTTTTATATTTATTTGACTTCGTTTGCAAATATTAAATATTCAATACGTATAGACTTTCCTCTCTAATTTATAACAGTTTGTGCTGTGACATTGAAAAGTGATATATCAATTCCCCTTGCCCACCTAAAAATAAACGTTAAAAATACATACATTAATACATAAAAAACAAGCGTATTTTTGTTTTTAATGCCCATAATGTATGTATTAATGTGTAAATGCTTTTATTTGTTCACTCGGTTTATTCACCTTTGTCTTTCTGAGAAATAAAATCGCATTTCAACATTTATTCTCGCATTTATTTGACATAAAAAATTCCCGTCAGCTATAATGCATTTGATTCACGATATCTACTCCCTTTAGCCCAACATAAGCAACACGAAAAAGCTCGTATGCTCCTCACTTTCTGCCACGAGAGGGAGACATAGATTGAAGTTTAAAAAAGTTCTTTGCCAAAAATTGTGTTGAAATAAAACACATCAGGATATCAGGTATCTCTTGTAATGTACTAATTCTCTTTCCTTCTATTTTCTAACTTACTTATTGATCTATTTTAACCTGAGCCTTTTTTCTTAATTTAAAACGTATGTATTCAACAGTCAGAATGGAAAAGATTTATTGTAATATAGGCCATAGGAACACAATCACAACTAAATCAATATTATTGACTGTTAATCCTGTTTTTGTTTTAAAATAAAACTTAAATATTCAACATATGTTTAAAACTAATAATAATGATGATGATGATAATAATAATAATAATACAATAACAATAATACAAATAATAATAATAATAATGCTTCATGTTATTTGTCTGGCTCGCCTCTTGCCTTTCACTTTTCCTCCCTGTTGCCTGTCTCCCAGTCTTGTCCTAAATCCCATAATGAACCATTAAAAGCTGTTTGTGGCTGGGCAGGATTCAGTAAAATGCTTAAGAGCGATCTGATTGGACTAGATATTTTACAACTCAGCCAATCACAGTGCAGTAAAGAGAGGTGAAGGTAGTTTTTTAGAAGATCAACAATCACTTAACCTAATGAAAAAGTGAGCGATGGGCCATTTTAAATCACTCAGGTTTAGCAGAGATACAGCCTTAGCCATTTATCATTTTGATATTTTTCCAAGTTGAAAATGCACATATTTGGGTCACTGAACATAGAACGTATTTGCAGGCCTGGAGTATAGTGATTTTCTTTTTTAAATTAACATAGGCATTTTGTGATCATCTTTATCGATACATGGTCAACCACCAATTACGTGCATCTGAAACTAAAAAAACTAAAACTAAAACAATCTAAAACTCATAGACTGAATGTGAAAATGCATGTTTGTGTCTGCGTGAGCTCTGATATTATAACTGCTGCTGTGTCTGCCTCAGGCCCATAAATATGAGGATGTAGGCTTCTTAACCGGAATAAAGAAAAGACAGATGAATAGGAATACTGTGCAGGTCTGTTCCAGGTCTAGAGCCTGCACATGTCTGTATGACTCATGTCTGTGACAGTGAGGTCATTCTCATCAATATTAGATTAAACCTTTTACGAACATCACTCAGTTTCTCTCAGTTTCTCTCTGTATGTCTGAGTCCTACTGAGCACGTGTGTCTGTAAACGCCCTGTCTATGAAACAGCCTGCCATAGGACCCGGGGCCGCAGACAAGCTCAAGACCCATCTTTTTTAGCTTGATTTATATTTAGTATTTAATTTCAATTTTATCTATTCTATTTTCAATTAAATAAGGGTGATCGGCATCTGTACTCAGCCTTATTAGGTAGGGTAGTTTTGTGTGTGTTTGTGTCACATTCTTTATAAATGCTATAAGCACTTTATAAATAAAGTTTCATTTTAATAAACTGAATGTGTGTGAGTGCGTGTTGGGACTGAAATCTGTAGGCTTTACACAGCAGACATTCAAGAATAATTGCAATCAAATTGAGCTCCCAATTTGAATGGATGTGATTAAAAAAAACGCAAAAGCTGCTATTTATAAAGCGCCATCATTTACTACACAAAAATATCCTGTTTTATTCTGCATTAAAAACTGCAAACCCTGTAGTTTAGATCCGTACAAACATGTTATGAACTGACAAACTAATAAAAGAATGTATTTCAGATTTCATTTGTTTTGTCAGTCCTGGACACGTTTAAAACTTTGAACACAATTATTTACATGGCATAAACCGCAAAGCTAATCGCAATCACAATGCAGTTCGATATTTTTCCAAAGTTGTGCAGCCTTAATACAGAGTTAGATCGAGGAGAGAAGATCTTTAACATGGCTGAGATATGGGTAATTATGGCTGAGGTTATGGTTAGACAAGTATGTGTAGTAATTATCATCAAGGATCAGATTCCAGGAACTGAATTTAAGTCAATTTGTCCGTACAGAGCAAACCCTGTGTGTTATGTTTGTAATATGCTCTTTTTGTTTATTAAAAAAATAGAAAAGCTTGAGAGACCGAAACGTTTTGTATATTTTGTATTTTGTCTTCTTAAAACAGTCTGTCCTCAGGTCCGCCTCTGTGTCTGTGTCTCTAATGTCCAGGTCTGCCTCTTATCAAATTATTGAAATATTGAATTATAGAGGACATTACTGTTTGCTCAGGTCTGCACAATTTGAATCTGATCAGTTTTTAACGCAAATCAGCCCAGTAATAATAATTAATAATTGTTGTGTAACCTTTTTGAAGATTTAAATTTAGCCTACAAATATTTGCATTGCTGCCGATTAGTTAATTTATGCTGATGTGAAAATGGCTTAAAACACTGCTCGTGTCAATGTTCCTGAGAAGTGTCTGCGTACATTGGTGTGTGAATGTGTGTGTGAATGGGTGAGTTGTTCCTTGACGTAGAGCGCATTTAGAGGGAGAAAAGCGCCGTATAAATGTGACCATTTTGCAGTCTGCTTTCCTAGATCTTTTAGATGTTGCTTTTTCCAGTTGTTTGATGCGTGCGAAACAAAAAACAAGATAAAAACAGTCCAGTCGTTTTTGCAGAATAAACTCCAAGAACTCCAAAAGAAACTTAAGGATTATTTTCTAAATAATAATTAATAAAAAAGACTAGATATTTTGGTGTTTGGAGGTAACATCATCATTAATGACTACAGTCCTTTTTATTTTATTGTTAGTTCAATTCAAATGTACAGAAGTAGGTCCGACTGGCTCCTAACTCATTTGGCTCATACATTTATTTTAAGGTTTGTGCTTGGTGTTAAGTGAAACTAGGGTTGACCACCCAAGCACAGCCAATCAGAGCGCTGCTTTCAACTCCAAATCTTTTGGTGGACAAGAAATAAAAAGCTTTGTATTCGCTGTAGACAATGCGCAATGGTCTCATATTGTCACAAAAAACTGCTTTTACAATACTCTTGGAAATAATACAACATTCACTCATTTATTTTAAAAAACCCATCAGGTTTTAACGCACAGCCCTATGGGCTCAGATTTCCCAGTTTATTTAGTCATAGTAACAGCTCATGGTTTATTCACCAGAGCAGCAGCTGTCATTGGGCTTCACTTTAATGTTTAATAAATGGTGGCCATTTAATATTAACTCAATCAGGGTTTAACCAAATCCAAACATGACTAAACCAGGAATCTAGGAACTAAACCTACCATGAAACTGTTCTTTTTCTCCAGACAATTTAAGTGTTTGGGGGGTTTATTCATTCCTTTTTTTGGATTCACTCTGGACTATTGGAGCCAGATTTGATCAGTTTAGAGCACTCCGATGGAGCGAGACTATCACCAGAACAAACATCAGTTTGTGGAGACAGCTGCAAGATTTAATTAAGTTCACACTGTGCTGGTTTGTACTGCTGATACAGACGGGAAAGAACATTTGCCACAGGTAAAAGTATTTATTAACTGTGTAAAAATAGCCTATGATGAAAGATTGCTCTTAAATGTGAGACGGCACAGATTTGGTTTGATTTTTTAGGAGCTCAAAGTGACAATAAACAGAAGCCTGGTTAGATTATGATCCCACGACGCTTGGTCTAAACCAGGACTAAAGCCTAAACTAAATCAGCCCTGCTGCATGTGCTCTGTAATCAGTCAGTGATGGATAATAAGTGACTGTATAAAGTCCATTTAATCTATGTGGGTCACATGACTAGTGTCACATGACCAGCCTCAGCAGAAAGCGCCGACTCAGACGCACTTTGTTAATGAACGCTCGTCATAACTCACCATGAGTCAGCACTTTACAGAAATACTGCTGTTTTTCACAACTCTCACTCACAAGCAGCACAAGAAATATCTTCTGTCCAAACTGCCTGGATTTTAGTCATTCATCATTCATTTGATCATTTCCAACATTCCACTCCGACATTCAGACTTCGAGTTCGAATCTTGTTCTCAACAATTAGCTGCATGTCATTCCCCAGTCTCATTCCCATTTCACGCCGCATTGTCCTGTTGAGTAAATCGTACGAGTAAAGTATAGGAAGAAGTACTCAATTTTGTTACTTTATAAAAAAAAATATACAAACGGAAGCAAAGTGTAAATTGCACATTAAAAAATGTGAACAAGTCAGATGTTGCACAGTTATAATAAAATAAACCTGTTAAAGCATTAAATGTAGTGATTTTGGTCAAGAATTGTGCGGAATCAACAAAGCATAAATTTTTTAATGTGTCAAGTGAATGTTATGTACAAAATACGCTACATTCAGATCGATGCATTCCACTTTATTTTGATAGAGCCACTGCCCCTTTAATGGGATTTACAATAAACTAATCACAGGTCTACAGAATGTCACAGTATGTCACAGAGTAACAGGATGTTAATGAAAGTATAGTAAAATTGCAGTAAACAGTTTTATGTGTACTTATTTGGGCCAATACCACAGAAGGCTTGAGGGCCACATTTGGCCCCAGCTTTGACACCTCTGCTTTTTGCAAAATGACACTGTGACTGGCATTCTGAAACGTCTTGATTTTCAAGTGTCCAGGTGACTATACTTCAATCCTTTCTGTACGAAAATTACTTTCTACTTTTCAGTCCAGTTAAAAGGTGGAGTGCCTTTGGCTGCCGACCCTGCTACTTTTCCTGTTAATAAAGAATTGTGTTATTTTATGCAAATAATTCAGGCAGTGTTTTATTATTGCTTTTAGCATTTCATATTGCGTTTATCCTCCTGAATTTTTTGCCCAACATAATGCAAATTTGTCTTTGGTTCACCATCACGTGACACCAACAATCAGTCCATCAAGCTCAAGAGTTCAAGAGTGTCAGAAACGTTTGCTGCACAGAAACACATCAGTGCTTAATCATCAAACTGAATGCATTCAGCACAAATAAACTTCTGTGCACCTTTCTGGTCGTGATGACATCATCTTAAACTCACACAGGATGCTCAGCATTAACTTGGCCATCTTGTTCACAGCCGACCGGTAAAGAAGCTCAATGTTTCTCTGTTCTTTGCCAGTAAACTAACCAGCATTATTTTCACAATTCTGTAAACACCAAACCAAACCAAACCAAACCGAGATGTTAAAAATAAGGACACATTCAGTCAAGCTAATATAAACTCTTTCCAGAATATGTGAGCTTAGCTCACACCAAAGCCTTTCCTGGTCATATTTGGTTGCATTTTTATACAGTAGACCTCATTTGCCTTTTGTCTGAAGTTTAGCTTGTCATCAATGTAAGTTCCCAGATACTTGAAGTTACCCACAACACCAATGACCTGATCAGAGCTGCAGAGGGACTCAACAGTGTTCGCATTGTTTAGGACGAGTTCTTTGGTCTTATCTTAATAATCAGGCAATGCTGTCTACACCATTGTCCAACAACAAAATGAAGTCCGCACAGCTTAACTAGCTCCCAAAAATGTGATCATACAGATCATTTGTTGTTTTATACATTGTTTTTGGATTTCCCTCCTCTACACTATTGTTCAACCCATTGCATGAGCCACATACTTTTAAAGTGTCACTGAGCCTTAGGAAACACATTTTGTTCTTTCGTGTTGTTTTTTCATGTTTGAATGACAAATGCAGCATGAACCTTAAAATGTAGTGAAGTAATAATAAAAAGTAGTCATTGTAAAAATGTACAAAGTACAGCTACCTACACATTTTACCGACCCTGTAAGATTTTACCCAATTACTTACCTGTAAATCATTTATTGCAGTTGTTTTCATAGTACTATAAACATGAAAAACATGCAGTTAGACTTAGGTGTTAGTCATCTTGCTCCTGCTCTGTCGACCTGCTCCTCTAAAGAAGCCTTCTCATCACGAGCCACCAGCTGGTCTTTGACATCTTCACTAAGACCCCGGAAAAAGATGCCCTGGAGTGCCTCATCATCCCACCCACACTCAGCAGCTCAAATGCGGAAATCAATGGAGTATGTGGAAACTGAACCAGAGCCTTGGCGTAAGGACAGGAACCCATTACTAGCCTCTTTGCCCTGCAGTGGATGGCCAAACACTCAAATGACGAGACGGTGTTACAAACTGAGGAGATGCCACTAGCTAAAGCTAAAGAAAGTAGACTCATAACAAAGGGCTACTCTTGACTGATCAGTGGAGCAGATAAGAGGCTGCTGATCAAAAACTAACCTACAATGATGTAGGATGTGGTTACATGACCCTACTGCTCCAGAGAACCTGTTGGGAGTACGGATGCAGGATTCATGAGGCTGTGCAGGCTGGGAAAGGGCAGGAGCCGGAGCCTGGAGAGCTGGCCCCAATGTCTGGGCTGAGTTTGAAGCGGGACTATGGAGAGGTGAGATGTGTTGTAGTTCAGACACTGCCGATGCTGACCTGTAGATCTGGATGCTCCTCAACTGCCTGGAGGAACGCTCTCTACTCTAGATGAACGCATCTTCTTCTACCTGGTCGTGCTAGATGAACCACACTCTCTCCTGAGTCTGCAGCAGGTAGAAGAATGATTCACTTTGTTTGTATTTATTTCATTGCATGTATTTTAAAAACGTGCCACTCCAGTTATAGAATCAAATGGTTCTGGCTCCACAGTTTATCTGCAAATTGAAGCGCATTCATCTGTCCGTCTGTGGGAGTAGGTCTGTCCTCCACTGTGGTTCACCTCAAGGGGTTTGTAGTTTTTCCTCGCTGAGAAGGAGGGTCTAAGGACAGGGGATGTTGGGACATTTGCTAATTTCCTTTGAACATTGTTTACTCAGTTTTTCCACTGTCGCCTTTTGGGGCAACTGCTGTTGTAATTTTGGGCATTACAAAAATAAAGGAGAAGGACGACACGAGGAGAAGGGCGACACGAGGAGATGGACGACACGAGGAGAAGGACGACACGAGGAGAAGGACGACACGAGGAGAAGGACGACACGAGGAGAAGGACGACACGAGGAGAAGGGCGACACGAGGAGAAGGACGACACGAGGAGAAGGACGACACGAGGAGAAGGGCGACACGAGGAGAAGGACGACACGAGGAGAAGGGCGACACGAGGAGAAGGACGACACGAGGAGAAGGACGACACGAGGAGAAGGACGACACGAGGAGAAGGGCGACACGAGGAGAAGGACGACACGAGGAGAAGGGCGACACGAGGAGAAGGGCGACACGAGGAGAAGGACGACACGAGGAGAAGGACGACACGAGGAGAAGGACGACACGAGGAGAAGGACGACACGAGGAGAAGGGCGACACGAGGAGAAGGGCGACACGAGGAGAAGGACGACACGAGGAGAAGGACGACACTAGGAGAAGGACGACACGAGGAGAAGGACGACACGAGGAGAAGGACGACACGAGGAGAAGGACGACACGAGGAGAAGGGCGACACGAGGAGAAGGGCGACACGAGGAGAAGGACGACACGAGGAGAAGGACGACACGAGGAGAAGGACGACACGAGGAGAAGGACGACACGAGGAGAAGGGCGACACGAGGAGAAGGGCGACACGAGGAGAAGGACGACACGAGGAGAAGGACGACACGAGGAGAAGGACGACACGAGGAGAAGGGCGACACGAGGAGAAGGACGACACGAGGAGAAGGGCGACACGAGGAGAAGGGCGACACGAGGAGAAGGGCGACACGAGGAGAAGGACGACACGAGGAGAAGGACGACACTAGGAGAAGGGCGACACGAGGAGAAGGACGACACGAGGAGAAGGACGACACGAGGAGAAGGACGACACGAGGAGAAGGACGACACGAGGAGAAGGACGACACGAGGAGAAGGGCGACACGAGGAGAAGGACGACACGAGGAGAAGGGCGACACGAGGAGATGGACGACGCGAGGAGAAGGACGACACGAGGAGAAGGACGACACGAGGAGAAGGACGACACGAGGAGAAGGGCGACACGAGGAGAAGGGCGACACGAGGAGAAGGACGACACGAGGAGAAGGACGACACTAGGAGAAGGGCGACACGAGGAGAAGGACGACACGAGGAGAAGGACGACACGAGGAGAAGGACGACACGAGGAGAAGGACGACACGAGGAGAAGGACGACACGAGGAGAAGGGCGACACGAGGAGAAGGACGACACGAGGAGGAGGAGAAGGACGACACGAGGAGAAGGACGACACGAGGAGAAGGGCGACACGAGGAGAAGGACGACACGAGGAGAAGGACGACACTAGGAGAAGGACGACACGAAGAGGAGAAGGACGACACGAGGAGAAGGACGACACGAGGAGAAGGGCGACACGAGGAGAAGGACGAAACGAGGAGAAGGACGACACGAGGAGAAGGGCGACACGAGGAGAAGGACGACACGAGGAGAAGGACGACACGAGGAGAAGGACGAAACGAGGAGAAGGACGACACGAGGAGAAGGGCGACACGAGGAGAAGGACGAAACGAGGAGAAGGACGACACGAGGAGAAGGGCGACACGAGGAGAAGGGCGACACGAGGAGAAGGGCGACACGAGGAGAAGGGCGACACGAGGAGAAGGGCGACACGAGGAGAAGGGCGACACGAGGAGAAGGACGACACGAGGAGAAGGGCGACACGAGGAGAAGGGCGACACGAGGAGAAGGACGAAACGAGGAGAAGGACGACACGAGGAGAAGGGCGACACGAGGAGAAGGACGACACGAGGAGAAGGGCGACACGAGGAGAAGGGCGACACGAGGAGAAGGGCGACACGAGGAGAAGGGCGACACGAGGAGAAGGGCGACACGAGGAGAAGGACGACACGAGGAGAAGGGCGACACGAGGAGAAGGGCGACACGAGGAGAAGGGCGACACGAGGAGAAGGACGACACGAGGAGAAGGACGACACGAGGAGAAGGGCGACACGAGGAGAAGGGCGACACGAGGAGAAGGACGACACGAGGAGAAGGACGACACGAGGGAGACACACAAACGAGGAGCAGCAGGTAAGTTGGTATCCAAAAACAAGGTAAGTACAAAAGCAGAATACCAGTCTGATTTACTGCAGGGGGATGAATGAATGAAGTGCAGGTGTGTTTCGACTGCAACCCTGTGAGAAACAGGCCACACCCTCCTGCCACGCCCCCTGCCACACACATGCTTTGCTGAATGGATGGTTTGACACAGCGTCTTTTCAGCAAAAAGTGTTTCCCGCCAATTAAAAAAGATTGAAGACACTGCCCAAGTCGTTGTTTTATGTTTCTAATAATGACTCAGTCGGGCCAATTGTTTATCACTATTATATTTGTTAAACACGAGTCTGCAGCAGGTAGAATGATTCACTGACCTTTGTTTGTTTATTTCATTGCATGCATTTTAAAAACGAGCCACTCCAGTTATAGAATCAAAACGTATGACCTCTAAAATGCTTGAAAGTTTTACGAAGTTCCCCAATAAGCCGAGGTGTGTCTCATGTGAGCTCTAATCTGCCTCTGAACGCTGCAGCTCTGATAATATTCAATACTATAGTCGTGAATTTGTATGTGATAAAACAGCTGAGGCAGAGAAGATAACAGAATGGAAAGAATGAACCTGAAAGCACCTTCTGTCGGCCCTCAACTATGCACAAGGAGTACTTTTTACTTTTGCTAAAGAAGTTATGCTGGTGACATCACAGCATTATGCGTTTTGGCAATTTCACGTCAATAGTGAGTAATGACATTTTCTCCTGCAGTATAAAGTAAAATATAAAAAAGCTTCAGTCAAATAACACATATAAAGGTTTATAACACTTCTAAATATTGTGTTTGTATCACATATAAAAAAATAATGAAAATCAAGTTAACGGTTGTAGAAACATATCGAAAAATAAGATATTTCTGAGCCTGTGTGTTGAAA
Organism: Eucyclogobius newberryi; assembly: GCF_026437365.1. NCBI lineage: Eukaryota > Metazoa > Chordata > Actinopteri > Gobiiformes > Gobiidae > Eucyclogobius > Eucyclogobius newberryi. The sequence continues at coordinate 21,781,090 of NW_027315801.1, forward strand.
TGAATTGCTGAGAGGCGAGTTGAAGTGTCCTTTATCTCCCCCTGGCCTTGGCAAACAAGCTAGCAAAGATCTGCACAGAGAACCGAGTGCTTCCATTTTGTCGTGTAGTTAATTTGAGCGAAATTTTATCAGTTGTGTGGCCCATAATTCTCGGTCAGTAATGAAGTAATTTAATGGCATATTCTGTACATATATATAATTCTGCTTTTGCAAGAAGTGATCAAGTTTGGGGTTCAATTCCCAACACTTCAGCCACATTTTAGTATAAAACAGGCCCTGAGCCGGAGAATTTTTTTACCTACTGTTCGATAAAAAAATAAATAGGAAAAAAAGAAAGTACCTTGACATTGAGATGGAAACAAGTTAGAGCTAAACCAGGTCTAAACCAGCGGGAAGCACGAGAAATGACACAGATTCAGCAAGTCCATGTTGGATGAGACTTTAGTGAAAACTGAAAAAGGCAGAATGGTACAATACATTTTTAAAACAGCAAAAACAGCTCAAAGAGTCAAAATTCAAATGAAGGCAATGTTAGGCCCTGATTGGTGCATCAAGGCGACTGTGGACCAATGAGATGCATGGATTCAGGATGACAGCCAATCACAGCAGAGTTTGGGCTAAAACTCATTAAAAAATGTATATAAGAACACAAAAAATAAACAAATTTTAACAAAGTAACATTGTATTGTTAACTAAAAGTCGTTTTTGCTCAACTTTATATCACAGTGTACATTCATTTTACTTCCAAAAAGAAACAAACCGTGACAAACCGTTTTAGCCCAAAGCTCTGCAAACATTTGCTTTTTCCTGAAATAAGACACATAACGAGCGGTGCTTCTCAAATCAATCACTTTCAACAATTAAAAAATATAAAATTCTAAAGAAATAAGAAAAAATATAAAAAAAAAGAAAAGGAAAAAGTGAGTTTGTCTGAGAATCACCGCTCTGATTCCTAATAATATTCAGAACAGTAATATAATATGTTACAGAAAAGACAGTAGACTCCTTTCAAAATGCACTGGAGCCCTGTGGTTGGCCGCTGCCGTTGCTATGGTTACAACAGAGCCGTTTGATTGGCTGATAAGCAGTTTCCAGTGCAACAAAATACGTAAAAACTGTCAATAAATAAAAACATAAATAAAACAAATCAAATAAATATCTGAGAGGAGAGGTTTGGGTCAAAGCTGAAGGAGTTTGACACCGTGGCACCACAACAAAACTGCAGAATATTTTTTTAAAAGTATTTTCCATACAATATTGCTTACTTTGAATGGGATTTTACAAATTTGAAGAGAAATTTTGATGACATTTCCGGAAAAGGACCGTAATTTGTTAAGTTTAGTTTAAGATTACATACTTCCCTTTTATTTTGCAAAACAAAGCATTAAACTGATTGAAGACGTGTTACCTGACGATATTTGAACTAAACCAGGTCTAAACCAGGTCTAAACAGGACTAAACCAGGTCTCATTTGGGACTTGCGTAACTCTAGTCTTCATCTGTATTCCGTGTCTGAGCCTGAGGTCTGCACTGTTTCTCTGTAGAATACAAATATAAACCTCTGAACGCAGCAGCCATTGGACTATCTTAATAAAACAGGATGTTCTCTTCCATCTAAAATCTACCACAACAATATGACCACTTATTATGGCAGTTTGTATCCGTCTGTATCACCTCACGCAAACTGAATATCTATTTTCAACCTAAAGTCTGATCCAGGGATATACTAACTGCTTCTAAATCCGATCACCTCAAAAAACTCCACCAAAACATAATAATATTTCTCCAAAGCTGAAATGTCGGCTTACTGTTTGTTTTTGATTACATTTCAGAGCAGATGTGGCTTATGTCATTAATTCAGATTCAATATGAAAAGAGGAAGGAAGTCGCCTCTGAAAGCAGTGCATTCTTTGACATTAGTTCTATTTCAAATGCGGTTCAGATACACAATAGTCTGACCTTCAATCCTGGATATTTCCCTCTGAAATTAAAAACTCACTTGAGCAAAATTAGACGAGTTATAGAAAAAAGATAAATCCAAATTAGAAGATGTCGGTGTAATCCCTCATTCGTCCAGGCGTGTTCCATAGTAGAAAAAGCTTCAGTTGTAATCATCTGGACTCAGTTAGAAAAAAATAGACGTTTCGACTTTCATCCAAGAGTCATTGTCGTTATTGACAATGACTCTTGGATGAGAGTCGAAACGTCTATTTTTTTCTAACTGAGTCCAGATGACTACAACTGAAGCTTTTTCTACCAAATTAGAAGATGAAATACAAGCTGCAACAATGAAATGTACATTCAATTATTTACATTCATTTGTATGAAATGGTTAAATTATTGCTCGAGCATGATCATAATTATTATGTCAATACAAATTCTGAAAGTTATGCTGACATATTTTTATTGCTTATGATTATTCTACGCCATTTATTCTCCTTGACTAAAGTAATCAAGGCGATATGCAAGCAGTAATCAATCATGTGCCGGAATCCATTGAGAAATACATTTAGTTTTGCTTTTGAATGTAAACATTTTAATTTCATATTGAGTAGAAACGATTGATAAAGACTAATAAAGTTCAGGTTTTGCAGTGGCGCCGGTCCAAACTCCATCAGCTCTAGTGGTTTTAATCAGGGGTTTCTCTCCCCATTTTATTTTAACCCTTTGTTTCGGTAAAATAGTTAATTTTAAGTAACATTAAATGAAAGGGTTTGATTTAAATTACTGAACAACAGCGAAATGAAAGTGAAATTTTGATTAAAAAAAAAGAGAACCACCAAACGAACCGAGGCAGAAGATTTTCATGAAAATTAAAAGCCAAAAAGTAGCAAATCAGGTCTAAACCAGGACAACAAAGACCAGTTTTAGACGCAAACGTTTGTAAAATAACTGAATGTACAGTATCATCATTCCTTTATCAGATGCAGTGAAAATATTCTGCCTCAACATGGTGCAGTGCTGACATTTTGGCCATTTCACTTTCACAATGGCAATCAATAATAATCAATAATCCTTTTGTAATTCATGGGAAACGTTTTGAACCCATTTCTGAATGTTGCAAATATGTCTTGTCCTAACTTTGTGGTGAGAGCGAACAAGCGTTTGAACCATATCGTCCTATAGCACCGCCCAAGTTTGAGAGCAAGCCAAATTCTGCTTCTGTTTGGCAAAAATGCATGAAAATGTTCTCACAAAATTTCCATCGAGTGGTTCTCCTTTCTCCAGAAAATGTGATGCAGATGTAGCTTTGTACAAGTCCCGTAAAATCTTTCAAATCCACAACATTTTATTACGATAAATTGCATTTTTTTGTTATTTTTTCCATACATAATTATTATTATCTTTCATTTTTTCAATGTCTCTTTTACAATTATGGCCACAGTCTTTCAAATCCAGGTATTTAAAGTGAAATCCTGGAAATATTTTGGTCCAGAAAGCTCCGGGTCTGATCCGGATGTTTGTACATGGCACTAGTCTTGTTGTTGTAGCTTTGCACAGTATTGGATTTTCTTCACTTTTGTCCTTCCTGGGCACCTGTAGCCTCATGGCTGTATCGTTTATTCAGTCCCATGTTAAAGCCATTTTCACCAAAAACAAAAACTAAGAGCTTTGTGAACGGTGCCAGAAAAAAAGTCCAGAATTCTTGCAAAAACAAAAAAGAAAAGTTTGTAAAATTGAGGGTTTTTCTCTGGTAATATTTACAGATCTGAGTGTCAGTGTGCCTGTGCTGGAATGTATATTAAAAACAGTTTTTTTAAAATTAATTTTCCGCGTTTTATACTCGCGAAGTTTCCACAGTCTCGATTGGTCGGGCAGTACGTTACTTAAGATTATATTGGCCAAAAACACTGGCCAAAGTGACACATGGTTATTAAAAATACTAAAGGCAATGAGAGAAATTTAGAAAATGGCTGAAGAAAATGTAGAAAGAAATTTAAACAAACTATATCTGGAGTGCACCAACAAGGATTAATTTAAAACAGGAAGTCATTAATAGTGTTGACATAACGCAAGTTAAATAAATTGACTTTTGAATTTGAAGGATCTTGACATGTCGACAGCTCAGAAGCACTTCTACTTCTATTCTCTGCTTCAAGGCCTTTTGGCACAAAATGACAAATGTATGCATTACATTTTTTCATTATGATGTCACTATGTTTAATTATGAATGCATGTATGTGTTATTGTTGAAAAACTAAATCTCTTCCTTAACAACGGACAATATACGCCAACGTTTTCTTCTAACATTCAAACAATTAATCCCAGTTGGTGCAAAAAACATGATGTGTGGAGTCTAAAGTGACATTTTTAGTTCATTTAAAAACGACTAAGTTAAATAAACATGATTTCAGTAGAAACCATACTTGGTTTGATAAAATGGACACAGGAACTGGTCAGTTTAGGCATCGGGCTCAGTGTGCTGTGGCTGTGATTGTCCAGAGAAAAAAGTGGTTCTCAAAAACAGCAAAAACTCCTCCATTCAACTGAAACTGTCTCCGGTCGAGTACATTTTTGTATTTCAACATTTGTAAGAAAGATTCTGTGGATTTCAAGCCTCTGAAGTAGCAATAGAGTGAAGATTCTGACACGTTTATCATGAAACAAGAACAGACCTTTAGTCTGGATATTTCTTGACTTTATACATGTCCGAGACCACCGACTTAACTGTTACTAGAGTTCAACTAGTATTTCACTGGTTATGGGTAAAGTTAACAATACCCCGCAAAATTTCAAAATGTGTCCATGAGTCATTTTAGAAATAGTTCAATCTTAACTCTCAATTTGTATTGGACTCTGCCACTCCAGACGTTTAATAAACACCACAGAAAGTTGTTTGTTACAAATGTGAACAGTACCGATTAAAATCATTTGACTTTTTCTTATTGTGTTTCAAACTAAATGATAAAGAAATTCCAAACCAAAGCTGTTAATCCTGAGGTGAGCTCCTCAAATGCGTTTCTGTAGATTCCTGATGTATTTTTGTTCCAGTTTTAGATTGAGATCCAAATCCTGTTCATGTGGATCCTGGTGTGACATCTGGACTACTTCAAACCTGAATCCAGGTTAAAAATGAAATAATTCCCCTTCAAAGTCTTTTGAAGATTCTTCAAAGTTGCATTTGAACCCAAACACCCCCGGATGGAGGTAGAGGGTCCACCCGATCACAATTAGCAGCCAAACCAGAGGGAATAAATAATTATGGGCTGGCTGAAAGTGTGGTCAGAATAGCAGTCAGAAAAACTCCTGGTGATTATTTAAATGGGGGTCCTTGTGGTCTCAGTTCAGTCCCGACTCTCTCTCTCTCAGCTGCTCCCCGACATCAGGTTAATGGCTTGCTCCAGTTTGTGCCTCAGTTTGTGTTTGCGACAATAACCGTCTCTGTCCAACGCAGTCAAGATCTGAACAAGAACAAACACGAACATGTCAGACTTTAAAAACTGGCTTTATGTCCATATACAGTCCACAGCACGAGACTCACCTCTTCCTTGTACTTGTTTATGTAGAAGTAGAGCTCACTGAGGGCGCTCAGAGTGTTGAACTCATTGCCGTGGAGACGGGACTGTTCCACCAGATAGGCGTCCATGTCCTGGTCTGAGATACTGGGCATCTTTGTTATGTCCCGGTAGTACCTACAAACAGGAAACAGTCTGTGAGAAGGGCTTTGTGCTGGGGACGTGAGAGACACTTCTGCTGGGAACAAATATATTCAGGCCCCGATCTCCAGTACCTTTCTTACACAGTCCAAAGGAGAGAAGACAGAGTTAACTTAATTATGTGTTCAAACATTTCAAGTTGTCCCCCAACTTCACTGACTAGTTCAAGTGCGATAGTAGCAGTGTCAGTAGTAGTATTACCTCTCCACCCAGTTCTTGTAGTTGGGTATATCTTTAGCGTACAGTAGTTTATTGGAAGGGGAGTCTTTGCCGAGCCGGTGTTCTGAGGTGGAGCAGGAGTCCATGAAGGTCTGGGCCACCACAGACAGACAGGCGTCCGTGATGCTGCTCTTGTGGATGTCAAAGACAAACTGTGGGTTTTTGATCACATTTACCCAGAATCGGAGAGGCAGGCTGCATGGGGGGAGGGGGGAGAGAGAAGGGAGAGAGAGGAGAAGGTCATAAACAAGCAACAAAGGTAAGACACCTGTTTCAATGTCAGCAGATTCCATACCACTTTCTCTGCTCATACATATGTAAAGATATTTCTAACAGAGGTGTAGGTTCCATTTAAACATATCTTGCGCCGCATCTCACCAGTTGCTCTTCCAGGTGTGCCGTACATCGGGGTCTGTGATTTGCCGTTTGTCCGCCTGCTCGTCTAAGAAGTCAAACATGTATTTGATGGCGAGGGGCAGTGCTGACCCTCGATGTGCGGTGCTGAAGACGGTCTCGAACAGATCGTCCACAAACTTCTGCAGCGTCCCCTACAGGAGCAGAAGAAAACAACAAATGCATAAGTCAGAACGGCAGAATGAGCCAAACGCTGAATATATCAAAAATAATTAAACGTGTATGTTGATTATTAGAATCTTTACTGCACCTTTGTAGCCAGTAGTCTTGTGAGGTAAATCTCGGACACCATCTTGCTGCCCCTGTCGCCTTCTCTCTGGTCGCTGTGTTCGTGGTTCTTCACCAGATGCCACAGTTTTGTACCTAAAGAAAATACTTAGTTAAACCTCATAACCTCGTAAGTGTGTCGATATGTCATTTGTGGTGGTTGAAGTGTGACTTAAGGGCGGGGAGCGAATGAAAAATGCGACGTTAAGTGACTTTGAGTGTATGAAAAAAGCAGCATCTCTAAAGCCAATGTATTATTCAATATTATCATTTATTCATCCACGGTAAAAATGCAAATCTGACGCACCCGTTTCCTGGTCTGGTGTGATCATGGGAGCTCTGGACCGGAGACTGTCTGGACTGCTCGACGTTCGCAACAGTGACTCTGGAAAAACAAGAGAGAAAGGTTTAGTAGGAGCAGCAGCAGCAGCAACAACAACAGCAGTATTATTATTATTATTAGGCCCGAGCGCCACAAGCTGGCGAGAGGCCTATTAATCTCGTAAGGCCGTGCGAAGCACGGCTGCGAAAGTGCGCACGAAATCGAGCGCGAAGCGCTCGCCCACTTCCAAACACTCACTAACGCACTCCTTCACTCACGCACGCCCCGTGCATACTAATTAATAGTAGGAAAATGGAACATTACCGTTGTAAACGGGCGAAGCCCGTGCAAAAGTGCGCACTAAACGAGCACTTTACATTTTCATTTGCGCTAAGTAGCTCACGAATACGTTCCCCATCTCTTGCATGTTCCGTGCATATAAGCATGTAATGCAAAAATTGAACATTATTACTGTATAGAGGGCCAAAAACACAAAGTGGGCGGAGCCCACTCAAAATTAACGAAAGTACCCGTCAGTGACCAGGGACCCACACCATGAGGTAGGAAAGCGCGAGCGCTTTCCGAAAATGTATAGTTTATGATATTTGAAAAATGGGAAACATTGTTTTCGCATCGGAATCTTCTTCTTCTTCTTCTTCTTCTTCTTCTTCTTCTTCTTCTTCTTCTTCTTCTTCTTCTTCTTCTTCTTCTTCTTCTTCTTCTTCTTCTTCTTCTTCTTCTTCTTCTTCTTCTTCTTCTTCTTCTTCTTCTTCTTCTTCTCCTTCTCCTTCTCCTTCTTCTTCTTCTTCTTCTTCTCCTCCTCCTCCTCCTCCTCCTCCTCCTCGGGACCAACCCCCCTATTTTTCACCCAGTGAACATTGACGAAAAGTCACAAAAATTTGCACACCTCTAAAAATCGTGCCTCTCTACATTCTGGCTATTTCCCTTTTCTAAAATAAAAAAAATTGGCGCGTCAGCGCCCCCAAATGTACCAAAAATGCATTGAGAGATGGGAAATGACCCAAAAAAAATCTGATCGTAGAATCATGAAATTTGGCGCAGAGGTAGATGGTGACAAGAGAAGTAAAAAATATTATTACGGCAACGCCGTCCGCCCAACCAAATGTCGGCCATATTGCTTCAAAAATGGCTAAACATGATTTTGGAGTTTTTCCAAACGTCGTACTTTTACGAACTCCTCCCAGGGCGTTGGCCCTAAAAAGCTGAAATTTGGTGAAAATGCTACTGAGGAGTGGGACATCAAAAGTTATCCAAATTACATTGATACCTCTCACGGTCTCTGTGCGGCGAAGCCGCAAACTGTAGCTAGAATTTCAGAAATCTCCCATATTTAAAATTTCTGCCGTTTGCGCAGATAAAGTCCGAATTGCGTCAAATTAGAATCAGTTGTTAAACTCTTTGCCCTAAACCCACTTGAAGTGAAATAAATTCATTTGGCGCCATAGCGCCCCCTACAGATTTTATATGGAGGTTAAATGTTTAGTTTTGCGAAATTATATGAAATTTGACACACAACTCAATTTTAGCATCCCCATCAAAAAAGTCAATGAGAGCCATGTCATAATTGTTATGGCGTTGCCGTAACGATGACCGAAACCTTCCATGTTATTCCAATGGGGAAATCGCCAGAACATGTTTACACTTTATACTTTCACAAACTCCTCTTAGGGCGTTAGACATATTAACCTGAAATTTGGTGAGACTCATCTTCAGGGGTGGACCATCAAAGGTGATCCACATTTTTATTCAAAGAGTCACGGTGTCTGTGCGGCAAAGCCGCACATTGTGCCAAGAATTCAAAATAAAATTGCTTTTTGATGGTAAAACAAAGGGGAGAAGATGTGACAGCGTCACAGATTCAGCAGTAGGCGCAATAAAAAGACAATTGGGGCGCGTTAGCGCCCCCTCCTCTTGCGGCGTGGCGGCGGCGTGGCGAGGGCCGATCATTGCCGCTTGCGGCTATATTTATTATTATTATTGTGTAGGGCTTTGAGATCTTTTGATACTGAAATATTTGAGGAGTGGTAGAAGAGTTCCAATACGGAGTGCGGTTTGTGATGTGTAGTGTGGCAGTAGCAGTGATAATAGTCATGTATTTGTACCGTATCGGCTGAGAGATCTGGTGAAAGTGAAGGAGTTGGCGATGTTGTAGGCAGACACCTGTTTCTGAACTAGAGCCACCAGAGAACCATCAGTCACCTTGAGAAAAAAGAAGAAAAACGAGGGATCCGTTACAATTACTCTATTTAATCCATAGGCACAACATGTTTTATTTAACTAGAGAAAGACTGAATTGCTTCTCCAAAGTAACAAGGAAAGGTACTTAATTCCACCATGCGTTAATAATGCAGAAAGAGTATTTTACTTGGTAGTGTGCAAGAGTGTTGAGTCTCTTCCAGTCACTCTCGATTTTAGTCGTAACGTCTTCGTCCTGAAGAATGATCCTAGTCAGACGGCCCTGGCGCCATTCTGAAATGACATCAAAAGTAGAGCTGGGTTGAAAAAAATCGATTTTCCAATTTTTAATCGATTTGCATATTAATGACCGATTATCGATTCGTACGTCCAAAGATCGATTTTTTTTTCATTTTTTTTTTGTTTTTAATTAAAAAAAAATTGAAAAATGCTCAACGTTTACATGTTATACTTCCAGTTTCAGTACTGGCAGTGTGTGAGCAGTTTTAAAATAAAAATGCTTTTGGTAGCAACCGCTTATGGGTGAATTCTTAATTATTTTCAAGCATAATAATAATGCACTGGTTAGTGTCCCAGTAGAATCCACTGTTGCAGATGTAGTCACCTCAATGATGTCCTGAATTATCTTTCTTGAAGGTAGATTGACCCTTAACCTTTTCATCAGTCTTCCAGCCATCAGTAACTACCAATACTTGTAAGATTTGCTGTTTAATATTGATATAATACTAGTTTTAATATGTTGCTTCTCTATACAGTCATGAAGTGAAGGAAACGGTTCAAATACATTTTTCATTTTTAACAACATTAACCCCCGGATCGAATCAAAATCGGATCGAATCGGAAATCAGATCGAAATTGGATGGAATCTGAGAAATCGGAAAAAAAACGATTTTGAAACGTAAAAATCTGAATCGAATCGATTCTTGAAATTTGAATCAAAACCCAGCTCTAATCAAAATCAGACCAAATGTCAAATCTAAAATGAAAAAATTACACTATTAAGTTATGTTTTCATGTTTTTAACATACTATTTGTTCCTTTATTGTTTCTTTGTTGACTGAAAGGATTTTTCTTTGCACTCTTCTCTTTTATGTCTTAAACTGTGATTTATGTAATTTCTTTGTGATTTTAATGCATTTTTCCTGTTGTGTGTAGCAATTTGAATTGCATTGTGTATGAAATGTGCTCTACAAATAAACTTGCCTTGCCTTTGTAAGTTATTTTATACTGTTTGTTATTGTTTCCTCACTGCAACATGTTTAAATCACATTGTGTTATTCATTAACTGTAACTGTAACTGGGATCAATCACATCTAATATGGGCCTAAAATTGGGGCACAGATCTATTTAAGGGCCGCCTGTGAGCTCTGCTTAATATTATGTTGTTGAAGCAAACAATAGTAAGTAATAGTAATAGTATATTTTACCCAGATCCATATCGTCTGCCTGAGGTCTCTGGGAGAAGGGGATTCCCTTGTAAACGGTGTCCAGCAGTTTGTCCTTGACCTGAGTGATGGTGTCACAGTTCAGCGCCTTCACAGGGATCTCAGTACCAGCCTCACCCTCCGGAGGGATGCACATCAGGGTCTGAAAAGACATGATTCATTATGTATAAATAGTGTTCTGTATCAAACAATCTACAGGCAAAGTAAGATTGAGGAGGGCAGAGATAGTATAGTGACCTACTTTGATCAATATACTACGATGTAAGTATTTACTAGTGGTTAGTCATGGTCTACTAATCCAAGCTTAGTTCCAGTTAAGTTTGGTGTGTAAAAGTGTGAATGCAGACTTGAACCCCTCATTCTTATTTCTGGAAGAGCTGCCAATTGTTTTGATATTCTGAAATCTGATTATGTCCCTCTCTCAGATTGGGCAGATGCCAGTTTTCCTGTATCGATTTTATGGCATCAAAGGAAACGGCAAACATTTGACCCGCCTCAATCAATCTCTTCTGTGGACGCAGTGAAATCATTTGAAATCCAGCCGTAGATCTAGATCATTCGCCGTATTTACCAGTTGTTTGTAGTCGATCTGCTGTCGTATTAACTTGTCCTCGCTCAGAGAGTAGCGCGCCTCTCCCGTGATGGCGTCTATGGGACCCTTCTCCATCTGCTGCTTTATGGCACAGTACAGCATAAACAGGGGCTCTCCAGCACACTCCTGGACACAAACCAGAAGGAACGGATTATGTCGACGCTCGTTTCGTTGTCATTTTCGCCGTTTAGTTTTGCAGCAATTTCGTGACAGTTACTGAAGTTTACCTTGAGGAAGCGATGCAGGAGGAAGGTGAACCAGTTTGTCAGCATCTTTTCCGCCACAGACTCAGTCCTAGACACGCAAAGGAGGAGAAAGGAGAGTTTGTTATCAAACAGTAATTTATGATAATATATGAGTTTTTATTGTAGTGAGTCTGAAGGGAACAGGCTGTAGAAATTGTCAATAGGCAAAGCTTCTGGTTCAAGGGAACATTATAGCATTCTCCCCATTAGGAACGCTACACAATGCTACTTCGAGTCGGGCAATATGACAAAAATAAATCATTTTAATGCCAGTTAATATTTACTCTCACTACTTACTGATCGATCATGAACTTTTAAGTGATTTTATGCAAGTGACATTCAACATTAACGATGCTGTACTTGATTTTTACTGTTTTGAAACGTGGTGAAGCAGGACTGAAACTATAAGCTATTTAAACTAATTACTGTAGAAATATTAGATTAAGGTTCAAAGTTCACCTCCTGAGCAGCAGTTTGGGGTGGTTCTTGTTTTCCAAGTTTTTCTCAATTAGATCGGCCAAAAGCTGCTTCAGGACCACCGTGGCGTACTCCATGCGACCCTGGACAAGCAAGACATTACGTTTTTATGAATGACATAGTGTTTCCGTAAAATACAATGTGCAGTCCATGGATACGATGTAATAAGAGAGCGTCTGTACCAGTCTTTACGGGGCTTTGAAGGAAATCCGTCCATAATGTCACATACCTGCAGCGCGGCCATGAGCAGAGACGCCACATTCCCTCGGTCCCTCATGGAGAACGACCTCTGACCTTCCAAAGTGTGGATGAAGGTCAACAGGAACATCTTATTGTTGAGCAGCTGAGAGAAGAGACGCAGCGCCTTCTCCACATTGGCAGGGGACTGAAGACGGGAATGAAAAACAGGTTAGAACTCAAAAACCGGGTTCGAACCAGGCGATAGTGTGACTTACGTCCAGTTCTTTGAGGACCGGGTGCTCCTCGATCCCGGGGAACATGACTCTCATGGTGTAGTTGCGATATTCCAGAAACGGAATTTTGACCCCGTCCATGTCATTGGTCAGCTCCTGGATGTCAGTCTGTAGTTCTGCGAAAGCTAGAAAACAAAATGGACAAAACATACTTAGGATGTAACTAAATAATAAATGTGTAGTAAATAAATAAATAAATGCTTTTATCAATTTATTGAATTGTATTAAAAAACTAAAAGCTAATAGTGTGACAAAAAATAATATTAAACAAAACACTCTGCTTAAGTAAAAGTAACAGATGTTTTCCATACATTTACAATAAAAAAAAAAAAAAAAGCCCATACAATTACAAAAAAAAATCCTAATATTTCTTTTAACAAATGAGCCATAACGGTCTCTGTGTCTCACCCTCCTTGCACTCCAGCGCCACCCGGCTCTCCAGGTTGTCCATCTGTAGCTGCAGGCGTTTCAGTGTGCGGTCCGCGTCCCTGGTCTTTCGCTTGTACGCGATGAGGACCGCGATGATGGCGATCAGCAGGACCCCGCCTCCGGCTCCGATCCCTATGATGGCGGGGAGCGTCAGGGCCGAGTCCGAGTAGATATGGAGGGTCCCAGGGGAGTACTCCAGACCGCCAACCAGGATCTGAGAGAAGGGAGAGAGACGGGGCTTAGAAGGGCTTTGTGCTGGTGACACATGAGAGAGAGTTCTGCTACGAACAAATATATTCAGGCCCTGAGCTCCAGCACCTTTCTTACTAGACACAGTCCAAAGACAGAGTTAACATAATGATGTGTTCAATCAAACTGGGATCTCAGAATATTTCAAGAAGTCAGGGATCATACTCTAGAGATCAAAATGCCACACTGTGACTGCTCTACATTACAAGAACTCTGATCATCACAAACATTTAATAATACGCCACATAATTAGAGTAGCCGTTTTGACTTTGCTATGTTATTTTGCCATTTTTGCTTAATTTTTCCTAATGACCAGCTGCAGAAGTGTGAACAATCTGAAACAAATCAGAAAACTCACATCAAACACGACTTTTCAACCATCCATAAATCATAATTCAGATAATGATCAGATTTTTGGTGTGCCTATAAACCATTGCAGTTCTTTGACTCACATCTGTTCCTCGGGCCTTTCATTACTGTGTTTTAAATCAATATTATCAGAGGCTAATTAATAAATGAGAATACCCAAGGATGTAGGTCGATAATAGTTTTAATATTTTATTCAAGAGTCTATTTGAAGACGAGTCACTTCAGACCAATTACACGGAGATCCCCTATAGCGCCTCCAACTGATCTGACATTTAGCGCACTAATCTGAGCTACAGAATGAATGTCCTTTATTTCAGAGCCACATGGATAGAGAGCGGAGCCAGAGCAGCAGAGATCCAACTGAATTGAGAATGAGATGCGTTGTAGATTAAGTTATACGAAATAAAGATGAATATGTGGCTAGAAGGACGTGGAGTTTCTCACCTGTACTTTGTGCTCTCCTGTAAGGTCCGGCGAGTCACAGAGGAGCTGGCTCTCAGACACGGTGAGGACACAGGGGGATTCTCCAATTAGAACTGTGTAATTCAGACGAGAGTTCCCAGGAGCCGGAGGGACCAAGTTCTTACCCTACAAAAACACACAGACAAACATATGACAGAGTAGGTAATGTAATGACACAAGAATACAAACTCAAAACAGGCACATAGGCACTTTAGGCACTTTTATCATGTGTTTGTTCTGGTTAAGCATCTTAGAGGTTTTAGAGAGATTTGTGTGTGATATGGTATAAAAACCTCTTTAAAATGCAATGTCATAAGAGATTCAATTCAATATGCTGAAAGGTGAAAAAACCATATTCAACGATTAGCTGACGTCAGATCTGAATGCTACAATTTTAAGTACTTTTAATTTAAAGTAAATTAAGATACAATTTCTAGTGTGAAATGTTCAATTACTTTTCTATTACAAGGGACTGAAAAATGTACAGTTTAGGATGCTTGAAATTGCATTTGAGCTTCACAAAAAGTGTACTTTGTGGTGAAGGATGTTATAAAACAAGTATAACCTAAAAATCTATATTTAGCTTTGATCAAAATGCTTTGTGTGCTTCAAAATACTTCTCTATTTAAATGAACAAATACGTTAAAATACATTTTCTGACGATTTCTAACCGTGCTGTGATATTACTCAACATGTAGCCGTTTTCATTTGCCAAAACCTCCTTAATTTGCCACATTGTAAGATATTCTGCTGCTTACTCACTGAAATCACATGCTCCACTTCACTTCTGCCTCCTTTTGCCTCCATTCCCCAAATTATAATTTACTCACAAATGTTTTGAAGGGTCTATTGGATGAGTTTAGTGCTTACCTTGAGTATGATAGGTGAGCCTGGTTTGACCTCTAGGATCCCAGAGGAGCCGAGGGGGTCAAAGGTCGGGTTTGGGTAGTGAGTGAAGGAGGTAGAGTTTAACACCAGCAGAGACGAGACCTGCAGAGACAACAAGATACCATTATGAGACAGGTATCTTCAATGACCAAACCAGATCTAAACCATGAATGAAAACGTATTCTTATTTCAGAGAAGGATAACGAGACATACCTGGTCAAATATGAACCCAAACTCGTCAGGCCGCAGCGCCCCTTCAGGTGGGGTGGCTTTAGTGTAGACCAGACCAGGAGCCAGACAAGTCATGGTGCTGTCGTTCACCACTGTACAGAACTGAAGAGCGGGGAAGGTCAAGTTCGTGCTTAGGGCTGTAACAGTTGTGATAGACGCAGAAGAAGTAACAGGAGTAGTAATAAAAATGATCCCTTACGTTGCTGGTCTCGACTCCTCCGTACTTGGCTCGGACTTTGGGGTCCTGAATGGTCATTAGATTTGTCCCCGTCACTGTGATCACTGTACTCCCACTGTACAAACAAATATAATACTTAAATTCACACAAATAATGTTGCAATTTTGTATTTTATTCACAAACAAACTGACTTGAGAATGGTCCAGTTGGGCTCGATGCTCGCGATGGTCGGATCCTCTGTGTAAATGTATTTTGTTTCCGGGTTCGCGACCTCAGCCCTGTCAATCATCAGGCGGATCAGGGCGGGGCCAGTGCCGGGCATGGAGGCGGGGGTTATGCAGATGATCTCGCGGTTGGTTCGTCTGAAATGTAGCAGCTCTGATTAGTGAAAGTGTTAAGAGCGCGCGACATTGAGGATGAACCACGTCTAAACCGGGTCCGAACCAGGCCTTACTTGACAAATAGACACTCTTCCTTGTGGATGTAGACTGTAACTGCACTCCCCGCGTCCAGGTGTCGGCCAGTCACCGTGAGCCGCGTTCCCCCAGAAACAGGCCCCATCTCTGGGCGCACTCGGCTGAAGCTCGGGCTCTACAGGAAGGAAGCGCAGCATTAGGAGACAAAAGAGTAAGAGCCATTTCAGCTCATCAAAAATGGCGCAAAAACATTTTATATACCGTAGCCATGATATGAAAACGATAGCACCTGCTTTCCGTTTCATTCCACTGACAGCACACTGCCCCTCATGCAAAGGATCCTATTAGCATCGCATAAATAAATAAGTCTGGAACAAACTCATCTACTGCTTGATCCATTTTCATACAGATATTAAAGTGCATTAATATTGGAGGCCATTTTGTTTACGTCCTTGAGCATAAAGCCTTGTCAACGAATGAATAGAAATTAATAAAGGATAAATAGATTGCGCATTAAGTGCATTAATGGGCTTGTCGTTTATGACTTTGTGAATAAATAAATAGTGATGAATGTGAGAGGATACGTACAACAAAGGAGTAGGTCTGAGTTGAGAGCGTGCGATACTCCGCGCTGCAAACGCCAATACAAAGCTCAACCGGGCCGCCGGGGGAGTGAGGGAGTAAAGCCTCGGCCATGTCGCACACAATTCTGTGAGATAAGAAGGTTTTACCATAAATATTGTTACTTTTGACCAGACGAGACTGATCAGGTCCACTTCACAATTAAATTAAAGCAGTCAAAAGAATACATAAAAAGGCTGTTCGTTTCTTCACCAAAAATGCAAGCTGTTGACCACACTTGGGTATAATAATCTGGCAGTTTATAATGCTCTTACTTTTCAAACGAGGTAGTAAAAGTGGATCTCTATTTGGCGTAGTATGTAACAGCAGACGATAATAAGAGTATCTGCTAATGCTGTGCTAATGCGGTGCTCACCTCTCAGCGCTGATGTACTGCGTTGGGACTGGAGTGCACCTGACGCCTGCCACTTGGACGTGGGAGATCTCCTTCACCTGCAGCCCCAGGTTCTCCCCCTCGATGGTGACGCGAGTGCCCCCCTCCCTGGGCCCAGTCAGAGGCTCGATCTACACAAACACAAAGAAAACAGCAACTTTTAAAAAGGAGAAGGCAGAATGATCCAGGATTGTGTTTCCAGAAAAGTGGTCAGAATTTTAAGTTGAATGCCTGAGGGTGTCTTCACAATATATGACATTGTTCAAATCTTTTTCCGAGATATAGTTCCCATGGGTCTCCTGCAGCAATTCAATTTAGTGAGTCACAAAAATCTCTGGAAATTGGATATGAGCGGCAATGCTGATGTAAACAAGGACCAACAATTTAAACAAAAGCCATACTTTATTACAATTTGTATTGCTCCTTTGAGAATAAACTAAATGGTAAAATTATTCAAGTATTTTGGGCATCAATATATTTGCTAATCATGTATTGCTCATTTCTTTTTTAACTTGAGAAAGGGTTTTAGAGCCATGTTCCCAAATGCAAAGCATACAGTCTTCTTCTGTTTAATATGAAAGCTGTATTACCAACTTCTTTCTTGTAAATAGGTAATTTTGTCTCTCCCATATAGTGTCAAAATCAGACCGATGCGTGCTGTCAGCATCTACGCAAACTTGTGAGAAAGAGCTTTGCATAAGAGCTGTCTGTGCATGAGTGGTCCATCACTGCTTTTCACTCTAAAGCTTTTCTAGAAATTCCATGTAAGTGAATACTAGTGATGTGCCACAGGGTTTGCCTGAGCTCAGAAGTTCGTAGATGTAAATAATCACTTTCTCCTTTCACGGATTGAAAACCCGGCACCAGAGATGTTGTCCGTGTGTGTTTTTTACATGATCAGGCCGTCTTCTCTCACCTTGCTGATGCGCGGGTGGCTGCAGCGCAGATTGTGCCGCCCGTGGTGCATCCAGTTCAGCTCAGGAGAGAGACAGTGCTGTTTCAGAAGACATTTCCTGGTATCCATGCACCACCCGCACTCGAAGGTAGGGGGCGCTCTGAGACACTGCCCACAGCTGCTCCTCTGCGCCTCACACTTGTACAGCAGGGCTAAAACATAGGAAAATATAGTGGGACTAATGCATTGTATGTTACGTTACCAGAATGAAAATGTGTATTAGTTCTATTATGTGTAAGATGTTACCTGTAATTTTTAAATTTAAATATCAGCAGGGCTAAAACTGAATAACTATAATATTTATTTGTCATTAACATCTCCATGAACCACCAACAAACAAAAGTAGTGGGCGTTTATAATGGTTAATAGTAATTCAGAAGCTTGTACCTTTCATAGAGAGAGGTTTGTCGATAAAGAAGTCTCCGTCCCACACAATGGAGAAGTCCACCGGGAGGTCCCCCACTTCATCCCCTTCATACCAGTACTGAAACACAATATATCAGGATTAATATTAAACATTAACAACACCCATGACCCATTCTTTCTTTTTCAGTCCTGGTTTAGTCCTGCTTTAGTCCTGGTTTAGCTCTGGTTTAGCCTTGGTTGATTTCTGGTTAAGTCTTGGTTTAACCCTGGTTTAACCCTGGTTTAATCCTGGTTGAGTGCTGGTTGAGTCCTGGTTTAGCCCTGGTTGAGTCTTGGTTTAGCCCTGGTTTAGTTCTGGTTTAGTCCTGATTTAGACCTGATTGAGTCCTGGTTTAGCCCTGGTTTAGTCCTGGTTGAGTCTTGGTTTAGCCCTGGTTTAGTCCTGGTTTAGTCCTGGTTGAGTCTTGGTTTAGCCCTGGTTTAGTCCTGGTTGAGTCTTAGTTTAGCCCTGGTTTAGCCTTGGTTTAGTCCTGGTTTAGGTTAGCCCTGGTTTAGCCTTGGTTTAGTCTTTGTTTAGTCCTGGTTAGATCCATGCATTTTGTGCCATATATGAATTCTCAACATGAAGGCCTTTGGATAGGTATATTCATGTGACGGTAGTGTGTCTGTTCAGTCTAACGAGTCCAGAGTGAGTTTCCCGCAGAGCTGAGACTGGAGCCGGACCCGTCGCCGTGGAGACCAGGCCCCGTCGCCATGGAGGTGAGGCCAGCGTTACCACGGAGACGCTGGGGCCTGTCGCCATTGGGTCAGCAGTGCCCGGAAACCCTCACTTCACAGACGCACATTAGACCAGGACGGTAGCCTCTGTTGATCAAATCTGATACAATCCAGTCTGGGATCGTCTGATTTTGGTCTGGAAGGTGCCCGAGGTGAAGGCCACACAACAAGACCAGCTCATGTGGCAAGCACTTCTCTCCAAAGGTCTCTACTTTTATCATGTTCATCGGTAAAACAAAAGGGATTATTGCTGCTGTTTCACTAAGTTGTATGAGGGAACAATTATTTTATCTTAAAGGGGACATGCTACTTAAATAAGCTTTTAACCTCATTACAACGGCATTTCCTCACCATTAGTTTGCTCAAAGGTGATATTGGTCGATTCCTACATGGTTGAGTTAATCCTGTATTATCCTGTGGCTGAGGCTCCAGTGCTCAGAAAATTAGTGTCCACCTGCCCCGCCCATATCCCTGTATTTACTTATATATGTAGAGTTCTAAAATGCCACTTGGCCCCTTTTCAAAATGAACAACAACCCGCAGCCTCATTATAAAGAGGCGGAGCTTATCAGTTGTGAACAGGAAGTCAATGGACCTGTATCTATTATCAAGCCTTTCTTGATCAATATTATGGTTTCCACAGAACAAAATGTAAAATGATTATCTACTTATGTGACCTGAAAAATGCACAATACGTGTCTCCTTTAATGTTAAACACTTGCTGCATAATAACTTGTGAATGGAACGCTCATTGGACACAGAAGCAGACAGCCAAGACGGGCAATTATCAACTCAAGAGTGTTTCTACTTTTAGGGCCATGGTTAGTTTCGTTCCCTTTATTAAGATCGTCATTAGCTTTTTAAAAATTGAGCTGCTATTCTTCCTGGTGACACTATAGGCCTGACATTTTTTACAGCCCCCCGTTTTGAAACCACAGGGAACACAGACAGTTTTTAAGCTTCATTCTGTGCTGTCAGACAATTTGGGTTAAAGTTAAAGACCTCATTAATAACCAGACAGTATTCTCTCTGTGGTTCAGCGGTCTGGTCATTTTACAGTAGTTTACATGCAGCTATGGCCGTGAATGTGAGGAACAAAGAGGGTCTTGGTTCAGTCCTAATCTACTGAGCTCTGTCGAAAAAAGCAAAGTATAGGAACATTTTAATGTTTGAAGAAATAAATCAAACTAGAGCTGCGGTTTGTAGTTGCAAACCATTTACCCCGAGGCATCCAAGCACACTTCCACTGCAACTAAATGTTCTGTTTACAGCATTGATTGTACAAATGTAAAATACAGTAAACCCATAGAGCACACTGTTGCGGTAATTCATCTCTTAACTCTTCCTTCACCCTTTCAAACATTTCAGAATTGCTCTTTAACATGCGGTACATCTCTTTCTCTTGGAGCAACATTAATCCGTCTCGGATCGAATTCCTGTCTGCGGTATCGACCCCGCCTGTGAACTTTGACCCTGACCCCGTGGAGGTCGCACAGATGATTGACAGGACATGACCTCTGCACCAAGGTAACGGCACGCTCACGGTTCACGGGGTCAAACATCTGACGGGTCCTTTCTCTGATGTCATTCAGACATTATAAAAGGATATTAGCACAAGGTCAGGAGACATAAAGAGTAAAGAGGCTTCTGGGGAATGTAGTTACTGGAGAAGAAAGTCAATCCAACCATTGCATTCAAACGGAGATTTACGACGAGATTTTGAACTGTGGAAGCCATAATACATGTCAAGTAGTTTTCTCAAAGTTCAGGGGTGATTTGTTGTATTCTAGCTCGTGTACAATAATAATTCAAGCTAGCTTTACTTTCCTCCCTAAAGCTATGCAAAAAAAACTAAGTACTACTAAATACAGTATGATGTTTTACTTTGTAGTGTTTTGTGGCTTTTCTATGTTATATCCATCATTTTCTCGGCCGTGTGTGTGAGCTGTGATACCTCAGGAAAAGTAGAGATACCTCAGATAAAACAAATATGAA
Organism: Eucyclogobius newberryi; assembly: GCF_026437365.1. Classification (NCBI taxonomy): domain Eukaryota; kingdom Metazoa; phylum Chordata; class Actinopteri; order Gobiiformes; family Gobiidae; genus Eucyclogobius; species Eucyclogobius newberryi. The sequence goes on from NW_027315801.1 coordinate 21,801,748, forward strand.
TAATTACACTGTGACCCGTGTTGCATTGTGGGAGTTGTAGTCACTCACCGATGTGTTCTGACACTGGATGCAGGAGGAATTAAATCTGACAGCAGGGATCCTCTGGACTCTGCCCTGAATGTGGAACACGCACTCGTAGTTTTTCTGTCCGGACTGAGGCTGAGGCAAGTTACGGGCTTTCAGCGTGATCGGACGCACCATTCCTGCAGCGACCAAGATGTCCCCCGCGGGCAGGATCTGAGGACAGCCCTGGAAAGAGGTTTACACAATGTTATTACTAATTAAACCTAGTGTCATTTGTCTTTACAGCTTGGTTATGTCATATTCTCTCCATTTAGTTATTTTACATTATTTTATGAATCATTTCTTGTTAATTTAATATGTATTACAATATTAAAAACTAAATACACTACAACTTTTTTTAAAACTAGATTTTATTTTCATTGGGTTTCATCTGTCCCTGTCCACTCTGAGAGTTTCTCAGTTTTTCTAGTATGAACAGCTTTTTATAGAAACAGACGAAGGTCACTCATTGAACATTTCAAACTGTTTACTACAGCCAGTGAAGGCCACACAACGCGTTCAGGGACACTCCAAACTCTCTTCACTGAATCACTAGGCACGTTTGTGTTTAGCTGCGGCTCGCTGTGTCCAGCCTTGTGCAGACCAATAGGGTTAAACCGGAAACTTCACTGTCAATTGGCACTGATCGGATCTGCTTATCCTTAACACGCCTACTCTCATAGTATTTCACTGAATGAACTGTTTCATTTATATTTTTTATGGTTCCAACTCAGATAATTGTATTGTAAATTACTGGAGTAATCAATAAATCTGTATAATTTGGAAAAAAAAAATCTTTAATTTTCGATTGATTGGAACGTTCATGGATTATATATGGGGGAAACAAGAGATGAATTGCTTCCCTAAATAATTATTGATTTGCATAAAATACATTTTTGCTACTGCAGAAACAACTTTTCACAGCGTCGTCATCACACAACACATCACGTGATTGGCTGAAACTGCCTGTGATTGGTTGGAGAGCTCGTCTTCTGGCAGGCAGTGATTCAATCACAGAGTTCAGATTGGTTGGATTCTACAGTAACTCTTTATTTTCTGATTGGCTGTAGTTGAAATAGCTCCTAAATAGAGTGTTAATTGGTGAAGAGGCTGATCACAGTAATTAGAGATAATTACTTTAATTAAAAGGAATACAAGAGAGAGAGAGGGGCTTAGAATCATTATAGTGTGTCAGGTCCAAGTCTCATTTGAACTCATTTATCAAAGCAGCACTTGAACTGCGCCAGAAACTCTCCTATCTGAACCAAATCACTGTTTACAAGAAGAACACATGTACTTAGACCAGAGCATTGCAACAGCAAGGCAGGATTTAAGGTAAAAGAAGGGTTTCATTACCTCCATGCTGCTGACACGTCCCTCCTGGAAGGAACAGTCCTGCAGGTTATTGGTGCAGATATGGCGATATTTACACCAGTGACAGGGGAACTCGCTGCTCACACACGACGTACAGCTGCCAAACACAATTTAAACATAAATTACACTAAATCTTAAATAACTTAAAACAGAAACTCAGTAGGACTACAACTCTAAGCGAACATAGGACTAATGGACTCGTGTATAGGCCAAAAACAGACATGTTTTTTGAGTGTTGAAATGATGATACGAGTCTGATAAAGTTTGTTGTTAGTGTGTCTATACAGACTTTAAAAACACACACGAGCACAAGAGAATAACTACTGTAGAACTTCTAATACAGGAATCAAGGTTTTGGAAAGAAATACAACCTAAACGGAACCTGTACTTACGAGTTGAGTACTGAACAGTTGTAGTAGATGAAGTCGGTGGAGATAAATTTGAGTCCAGTTTCTGTGGATCTTAGACTCAGCTTCACCACTCGCTTCTCTCCTGAAAATACAAATATAAAATATAAATGTATACACTGATAACACTATACATAAACTTACTTCTTTCCTAAATAAAACAACAAGAAAACAGATAAATATATTCAAATACTGGTTGTTTTCTCTATTATTATTTTTTATGTATTTATTACAGTATAGTAGTAGTGGTAGTTTATTTTTCAAGCTTAAAATATTGCTGAAGCAGACACTACACACACCACATGACTACTAGAGAATAAGATAGAAATGAATTGCAGAAATATATAGTCCCAGAATAACGATAATAAAATAAGTTTAGTTTGCAGAATGTCGTACCGTACTGCTGGGAGAGGTCCCTGAGAGATGGAGACATGCAGGTCACCTGTCGACCTGTGACATCCCCAGCTGTTTCAGTGATGTCATCAAACACACAGGACACGCCTCCAGAGAGGGTGGGCACATTCTGCACACGGATTGTCAACTGAAAATACAGAAAAGAAAAAACATGGAAGGAGGAGATTAAAGAATTTGAATAATTATGGTTTCAAACACTAGGACTGGATTAGAACGATGCACCAGGCGTGGTCTTACCTGTGTATCTATGACCTCACATTGACAATGTTTGAGCAAATCAATATTGGCAATATTGGGGTATTTTTCACACATTGGTATTGGAAAAAATCCCTGATGCATCAGATCAATAATTTTTCAAAGGAATAATTACTATATTGAATGGAAACAACAATGGAGCTAAAGAGAAGTGGTGGTATATTTATACAATCATCGAAAAAAAGTACAAGAAAATACACTTTACTAAAACTTGACATTAATTTGTAGGCCTTGGTATTTATCTTAAAATTGACCAATATGAGTTATTGCCCACAACATATATAAATCACATACATAAGCTGCATAATGACAAATTCTGAAGCATGATATATTGTAAGAGAAAAATATCACGATAAACAATCATATTGAACTCATTCAATCCACTGACACAACAACAATAAAGCTGAATAAATAAAAGGAATGAGCTGCAACAAATAAATAGCAGAATAAAAATGATAATTAGTCATATAGCCCAAATCTTATTGTACTACAAAATAAATAATAAAAACTAGTGCAAAGAACAAGTACACATGATATATATAATACTGAGCCCGAAAATATAATTGTTCCATTTAATGAACGATAAGTACTGAATGATGTATTAATTATCGAGACAGGCCTATTGGCTGCAAAAAAATCCCTATTGTTTCCAAATATCACAGTTCTGTCCATGGTGTCGTCAGGTGAGCCGTTACCTGAGTGGGTGGAGACGTGACAGACATGTTCCCTGGAGACACTGAGATGTCCACACATTGGTCCAGTCTGGTGTTAAAATGCTGAGGCTCCTCAAACTTGTCACACGACTCACGTCTTGAACATCTGCAGCAAACATTCGACACAAAACACACAGGATTAAAGACAGTTCAGGACAAACTCTTCTATTCTGTTGTTGCCAGGCCAACTGTTAAATGGTTGGAACTTCCCTGAGGCTTTTTTTTAAAAGGTAAAAGGATAATGACGCCTCGAGGGACATTTCTCTGAACCTGTCACTTTGCATTCACCCCTTTGTAGAGTTTTTTTTAAAGGTTAACAGGGATTTGTGTGTGTGTGTGTGTGTGTGTGTAAAATCTGCTTTACATTTAATGGTGTAATATTGAAACTAAAATAAAACAAAATAAATGATGACATTTGTTTTTAAATGTATAATTCATATATCTAAATTGCACATGTCCGGTGAAAAGTGTAAATTATGGACAGATCCTGATCATAAACACTGGCATGTGACCTGAGGCTGCTCTGATTGGTCACTGACAAGGAGGGATCAGAGGTCACAGATGTTATCAGCTGACACCTGCAAAGACTAACAATAGGCGCATTCGTGTTTACACGCACCTCGTCTGGATGATCGACGAATCAGAGCAAGTCGAACGCAACACAATATGTTTTTCGAAAAATATCAAAATGGCGCGTGTTTTTTGTAAAATGCATTGGTTTTGTAAGAAAATACATAATGGTACTAACTTGTTGAAGAGGACACACCAGCCGCAGTGTGGATCTCCAGAACCCAGGCACTCGGCGCAGTTGTCGTACTGGTTACACGATTCCACAGGCAAACGATTCACCTACAGAAGGCGTGATTAAAACATGCAGAAGTATTAGGCCTCATTGATGGTTGTTTTCTCAGATTGTCAACAGTTCTACTTTAAGAGGACACTAGGAGAATCCTGCACTAGACTCACGACACATGGATGCACGGAGAGTGTGCTCTGCTCATGAAGGGTGGGCAGGGGTCGTCAAGTGCTGTGTTGTTGTTTTTTATAGTATAGTTATAGTGGCCCATACAGAGGGCATTGGGGCTGGGACAAACACGCTGTGACTGCTGACTTTGCCTTTGCTTTATATTAGTGGTTCTCGGGGGGTCAAAAAATGATTTCAGGGGGTCCCCGGGTGATGTGAGGAAAATTGAAAATGTATGCAATGTAGACTGCCAATGAAATTAATTTATCATGTAACAAATAAATTGAATAATTGGACATAGGGCTACTTCATAATTTTGCAGTGTATCCAATGTTCTGTGTTTGGGAGCCACGAACACCAATGGTTGTTATTATGGGGGCTGAACTGAAAAAGGTTTAGAACCACAACACTACTACATCACCCCTGATCCTTCTTTTTGAGTCCAATACTATTTCAATATAAAATAATTTGTAGAACTATATAACCTACAATCATGTAAAAACTATATTGTATGGGCTTTTACTGTCCAAGCTATTGCACTGTTGACATTCAGTAAATTTGACTAATGTTTATGAAACTACTTTATGTTCATTTAATTTAAGCCTCAGAATGTACCGCAATTTAACTTGTCCAAACACATTTCTGTCACGTCCCTCTGTCCTCGTTTGTTTTCCTCATTAATCTAATTTCACTGCGGCTTGTGGTTTGACCCCGAGTCAGAAACTATACACTCAATCTCCCAGAATGCCCAACAGCAGACTGGACAGTGGACGGCCCTTCCCACAGTGCTTTGGGGTAGACGGTTTTGAATGAAAGCTCTGTTTGAGACACTGTCCCTGTGGAATAGTGTTGATGGACATTAGCACTTCAGGACGGGCTCAGTGTACGAGGAGCGGCATAAACACGTCTCAACCGGTCTGGTTTTATAGATGTTACATGTTTCAGGATCTGGTCTGGTCACCTGTTTGTCGCTGAGCAGGTAGATGAAGCGGTGGTCCGGGCTGAACACCATGTCTCTCAGAATGGGCTTCCCTTCCACCACGCTCACAGTCTCGTACAGCAGTGCACTCTGGGAATTTGACACGCCATCCACGCGGATCTGAAAAACAGACAAAAACAAGTTTAGGATCATCGTCAGAACACAGACAAATGATTGTGTTCAACCATTGTTTAAAAACACGTTTTCACCTGTAGAATTATGAATTTAGAAACAAGGATTACCAGAGGGCTAAATATATGAAAAAACAAACAAACAAAACAGAGAACCATACATCTAAACCAGATTTAAAGGTTGATCTGAAATAGATTTACATTTATGTTAAGTTATGGTTACGTTAACATTTATTATTTCTCATTTGCCTATTCAAAAAGATAAATCTGAGGGACTGACGACACCTGGGCGAACCTAGATTGGGAAAGCTTCGAAAAAATATTGGTGCAAAAATTTAATTTTCAATATTAAACTGATACCGATTTTGGAGGCAATTTATCGCCCCTTCCCACCAAATTTAAACCATGACTATATCAGGGGGAAAAAAGAACAGAACCAGAACTACACGATGTTAAGTGTCTGTTAACATCAGCAAGTTATAATAAATTGAATTCAATTCAATAATAAACCACTAAACTGTATTTCATGCAAAAAAATCTCTTTAATTACTATAGAGATGTCTAAGCAGGGCTAGACCTCGTCCAGTAAAACGAAACAAGTGCTCGTCTATTAAATACACTGGAAACTGTCTTGCTGCAAAACAGGGTTAAGTGTAAGTGAATGAGAGTCCCCACAGAGATACATGTGTGTGTGTGTGTGTGTGTGTGTGTGTGTGTGTGTGTGTGTGTGTGTGTGTGTGTGTGTGTGTGTGTGTGTGTGTCTGTTCTAATTAAAGTCTGGCTCTAACGAGTTTAACAAGCTCAGGGCTAATCACCATTAACTCTGGCTTCTCCATTCCTTTGTTCCTCTGACCTACTTTCCCTACATCCTAAAACCTAGTACCATCTAAACCTGGACTAAACCAAGACCAACACTAAAACCAGTAGCCTACTAAAACATGGGGCACAACGTAACATTTTGGGTGAAGGGTCCGAAAACCTTCTATTCTCCATGGATTCGAATAGACTCAAGTATATTTTTGGCCATAAAATCACTGCAATTAAATAAAAAAATACAGGATAAGATGGAACCTCCCACTAGAAAACGTACACAGCACACCTCAATACTAGTAGCTCTTGAAAATGAGAGCTCTCAAGAGAAGGATTAATAATGAAAAAAATAAAAGGTCTGAACTACAGTTGAACCCATACAAAATCAGTATTGAAAGTCTAAACCAGGACTATATGAGGACAAAACCAGACCAGGAGGTAAATCAGGACTTCGGAGTCATTAACTAACACAAAATACATCATTAAAAAGCAACCTGACTCAACTAAAACCTGAAGACTGAATGACACCATCAAACCAGGACACATTTACTGTAATTTACTGTAATTCACTTTTTATGTACGGTTCAAATGAGGAGAACAAGTACCAACAAAAACAAGACGCTCGTTATGTTCCTTCCGACTCATCATATAATCTCTACCTGACGTCCATGTTTTTCTCATCCCTTTGAGACATTCCTCACTTTCCATTTCCAACTTCCAGTCCTGCCTTCCTTCCTGCCTTCCTTCCTAACATCCTCATCCTTGCATTCTTCCTTCCTCCCTTCATCTTGTGTCTCCTAGTCTCCTTCCTCTCTCCTCAATCTCTCTCCATATTTTCTGGGTCAGTCAGATTCATGAGTTAATCCTGTTAAGAGTCTAAACCACTGTGAAATGGAACCAACCGCACCATTATACAACCCCTATACAAGTCCTGGTTTAGTCCTGGTTTAGTCCTGGTTTAGTCCTGGTTTAGTCCTGGTTTAGTCCTGGTTTAGTCCCAGTTTAGTCCTGGTTTAATCCCAGTTTATTCCTGCCTGGTTTAGTTGTTCTTGCGTTACTGTGACATACATACAGATCCTTATTTCCTCCCTTCAAACAAGAGATCAAGACTTTATGCCGTGATCAAAGAAAATGTAGGTAAAACATTACATTAAAGACTTTTCATTTAGTGCAAAATGTGAAAAAAGTGACATTTTCCAAAACATCTTTCTGAGAAAAGAGAAGACGAGAGGAAAGTAGGACACTGCAGTGAAAAGTGTGAAATGTTTAATACTGAGGGGTTTGGGAAGGAGGGATAGAGAGGGGATTTGTGAAATATATCTGAAGGGATGTTCTCTGATGCAACATTAAACCAATAATAAATACATATATAAAAAAATAAAATAACCATAATCTTTTATTGAGCTCAAACCATCAAAACAAGAACACCAAATTGGCAGCACGGAAGTGGAAACAGGTACATCCACACCATTTACTGCAATTATTGAGCTTTTCAGTGAACATATATTGTTCACATAACATAACTTATGCTCAATACTCTTTGTGTTGATTTCACACGGCTGTAGTCGTTATTGGACTGGACCGTGTAGCATGAAATGGGGATGAGAGCGGTAAGGACGAACAATAAACTGTCTGAGCTGGATTCAAACTAACAACCCAGCACAATGCACTTATTAAGCAACAAAAAAAATATCTTTAATTTCTTTAAAATAAAAACTTCCATTCACATTACAGAAACTTTCCCCAACATAAGGATACAGTCTGGAGCATGTGGAGAGAGAGAGAGACCCTCAGGGAGCAGAGCTGTTCAAGTTAATGAAGAGTGTCACAGGAAGTGCCCTTTGACCTCTGGAGTCAGCAGGAGTCTGACCCCTGACCTTAGAGACAATAGTTCTGCTGTGGGGAGTCATGTGACAGACATCATGTGATCAACAACCAGAACGAAACACACTGCACCTGTACATGAAGACGCTTCATCTGCACGTGTCTGTGGACATGTAGAGACGTTTCACATGTGTCTGTGGACATATAGAAGCGTGTCACATGTGTCTGTGGACATTGAGAGATGTTTCACAGGTATCTGTGGACATTTGGAGACGTTTCACAGGTATCTGTGGACATTTGGAGACGTTTCACATGTGTCTGTGGACATTTAGAGACGTTTCACCTGTGCAAGTGTCTGTAGATGTGTGTCTGTGGACAGTGTTAGTCGGGGGGTAAATGCTGGAGGGAGATGCCACACATTCCTGAAACTGAATCCCTCTCAGCGCAGACTTGCTCCCGTGTGGTCTGTGGCCCGGAGACTTCTCAATTTGTCAACACAGCATGTAACAAATGCCCTGCTATTTCTTCAAATGAGAAAGAGCAAATTCTATTGAGTGGTCATAAGTTTTGATCAACGAAATGATACTATTCAATACATAGTAAAAAGGCATACAATCTTTGTGTGCGCAGTTAAAATGTCCTAAGACTTCATTTCTATGTGCATAGTTTAAGTACTATCACAGTATGCCCATTTTTTAAACAGTATTTACCCCAAAACAAAATTGTAATTCTATGTCTTTATTAATGTCACCATCATACGAGCCTCTGTGACCCGGAACCATTGGGCCTGGACCCAAAGTAGAGCCTCAAGCCCCACAAACACATCATTTAACATGCAAACGGGTCCCAAGTTACTTCAAATTGCAAAGGTCGGGCCCAGACGTCAAAAGGGTCCCTACTCTCATACATGTTTGTGAATATGGGATAATTAACATAAAATCTGCATGATCCTAAAGCCTGTGAGTCTTCTGTTTCTGGAACCACTTTGCAGGTCCGTGAATGTGAGCGTGTGGCCTCAGACACATGAGCTCACTCTGAAACTGATCTGGGGTCAGTCTGTCAGCTGCTGCTAAAGGCTATTCTTAACCGCTCACGCTAATGCTAACATTTATTTGCACCAGGGCTAACAGGCTAACATTTACTTGGGACCAGACTGGGCAGGAGTAAAGCCAACTGGATGCAGGCCCTGAAACATTGCCATGGTTGTATTTTGTGTCCATTGTTACTGTTTCAAAATAAAATACTGCTGTTGATGTAAGGTCCAGATCTATTTATCATTGGAGGTGGAGGTGCAGATTTAGAAGCATGTTCCCCCCTGCTTTTTCATCACAAACAGGAAACAAGTTGAAAGTTGAAGCGATTACAAAGAAGTGGCAAAATGTATAAAGAAAGAAAAGGTATATTGCTATAGATGTCAGCTCAAAGTATCATGTGACTTCACAGGAAACAGTCATCAAGCCTCCGTCATCACTGGGCTACAACACAAACCATAACACCATTTGACCCACAGACACTTTGCAGAGGAACTGAACAAACACAAAAAAAGGCAACTTGAAGGACTAAACCAGGTTCAAACATCATAACATGCATAACCTTAAATTCACCAACAAACAATTCACACACAGAACTGAAGCTGGCTCAAACTAAACTGAGCTTCCAGACTGAACTGGGCTCAGAGATGGACTAACCCAGGATCTGAAGACAGTGACAGAGGAACAGTGGCAGCTGCAGAAACCGGAGAACTGCGAGGCCTGGACTGAGTGCGGACAAGGCCAGAAAGATCCAATCACGGTCTGTTAGCGAACTCATTATTGTTGTTAACGCGCAAATGGTGGATGCCATATTTCTATTCCATTTCTCAATTAACTGGTGGGGAGTCTGTGTGACGGTTAAATGAGTTTCTGTGGGAATAATAGGGTGTCCTGCATCTTCTCCCGACATTTCTAGGACCAAAAATACATTTGGTTAGAAGAAATTGACAGATTGTGGTGAGACATACAACAAGCTGGAGATCAAAGGGACTTTAGATTATCCAGGACAGCTTTATCCCCAAATGCAGGGGGTTGAATGGAGGGAATAAGAAACGAGAAGAATTTCTGAGCTTTGCTTTTAAAAAGTTAACAAGTTCAAGGAGGTCAATGCTAATGGGCCTCCTCGCTGAAAAACAGCAGCTGAAAAGGTGTAAAAACAGCTGGGGAAACATGAGAACAGAGCCCGTCATTGTTAAGAAACTCCGTCAGGGTAACAGAGTGGTGGTAACAAGGAGTTTTAACAAGAAAGAGAAAGTCCGGAGGAGGAGCACCGGATGAAACCCTTTCAAATGTGGGCAAACAAGTACAAACGGGGAACGCCACACAGATGTTTAGCAAAGGCATTTAACTGCTAACAAGATACAGCTAACAAGATCATGCTAACGAGGTAATTCTAACTACTTTAACTCCGTAAAGAGGGCGCTGCAGTGGTGAGAAGAAAAGGTCAAAGGTGGAAAAGTAACCGGGATGAAAAACAGTTTTTGATCGTCAGCTAAAGAAAGAAGAATGATAGGAGATAAGAAAAAGGATGATAGAAGACAGTGTTTAGGAGAGGAGACAGGAGAAAGGGAGAATGCTTAGGAAAGAGGAGACAGAGGGGGTGTAGTTAATCCTATTAATGCCCTTCCCCCCCAAAACCAACAGGAGCCACGACAGAAGACTCAGGACTGTGTTAGGCAGTGAGACAGGGGGAACGATGCAGCGTTTGGATGAGGAGTAAGCGTTGTACACGTCACGGCACAAATGAATACACGCCACACAATAACGCATAATTTTTAAGGCTAAAATCGAAAAGCTCTTCTGCTGGGACAATTTCATAGCGTGCAGTTATGGCCCGGATACAACGGGCTCACAAAAAAGGACATTTCTCTCCAGGACAGTGAAGTGGAAAACGTTATGTGCAGAAATATTGGCAAATTAATTCAAGTAGTTTTCTATTAAGTCTCCCATAAAACATCATTTTAAACAAAAAAGAAGAAGAAGCAGAAATCATTTTATCTCCAGCTTTCAGGGCACTCGGTTCACTGCATGACAGACTTGTACAGAGTTATTATTAGCCATCGTTTTATAAATATATGGTATCTGACAAAAAATGAATCGTCATGGGAACAGTAGTGTTTGACATCTCTTCGTTTACAGTAAAACCAGCATCGTGAAGGCGAGCGCTGGGACGGATAAGCGTTTGAGGGATAGAACAGACTCGGTTCGATCTCTGTGGACCACATCCCTCCGTCACTATGGAAACTGCATCACAATGAGCTCAGCATCAGCATCAGCACCGACCCGCATCCAACATCGCTAACACTGCAGCTGGGAAGGACCTGGGCTAGTCATGTGGCTTAGTCTGGATTTACTTTTGAGCCAACTCTGATTCAGGACTAAACCAGGACTAAAACAGGCCTAAAACAGGCCTAAACCGAGACTAAACTAGGAATAAACCAGGACTAAACCCAGGACTAGACTACACCAGAACTAAGCCAGAACTAAACCAGGACTAAACTACACCAGGACAAAAACAGGCCTAAACCAGGCCTATACCAGGATTAAACCAGGACTAAACCACACCAGGACTAAACAGGTCTAAGAAAGGACTTAACCAGGATTAAACCAAGACTAAACCAGGACTAAAACGGGACTAAGACAGGTCTAAGCAAGGACTAAACCAAGACAAAACCAGGACTAAACAAGGACTTAGCCAGGACTAGACTAAACCTGGACAAAATAAGGACTAGACTAAACCAGGACTAGACTACACCAGGACTAAACCAGGACTAAACCAAGACTAAACAAGGACTAAGCCAGGACAAAATAAGGACTAAGCCAGGACTAGACTACACCAGGACTACACTATACCAGGACTAGCCAGGACTAAACTACACCAGGACTAGACTACACCAGGACTACACTATACCAGGACTAGACTACACCAGGACTACACTATACCAGGACTAAACTACACCAGGACTAGACTACACCAGGACTACACTATACCAGGACTAGACTACACCAGGACTACACTATACCAGGACTAAACTACACCAGGACTAGACTACACCAGGACTACACTATACCAGGACTAGACTACACCAGGACTACACTATACCAGGACTAGACTACACCAGGACTACACTATACCAGGACTAGACTACACCAGGATTAGACTACACCAGGACTACACTATACCAGGACTAGCCAGGACTAAACTACACCAGGACTAGACTACACCAGGACTACACTATACCAGGACTAGACTACACCAGGACTACACTATACCAGGACTAAACTACACCAGGATTAGACTACACCAGGACTACACTATACCAGGACTAGACTACACCAGGACTAAACTACACCAGGACTAGACTACACCAGGACTACACTATACCAGGACTAGACTACACCAGGACTACACTATACCAGGACTAGACTATACCAGGACTACACTATACCAGGACTAAACTACACCAGGACTAGACTACACCAGGACTACACTATACCAGGACTGGACTACACCAGGACTACACTATACCAGGACTAAACTACACCAGGACTAGACTACACCAGGACTAGACTATACCAGGACTAGACTACACCAGGACTAGACTATACCAGGACTAAACTACTCTTCACAGTGAAAGAAAATGTTATAAATTAGAACACTATCCGTACTAAACAAGGGCCAAAAAGGTGTTACGATGAATAAAACAATTCTATAAACAAAACAAACCTGTTCTTTCACAAACGCTCAGAGGTTACACACTCTGATTCAGCACGTTCATGTCACTGTCTTCAGTCCTGCGTTTTGATCCCGGTCACGTTTTAGTTCAGCCTATTTTGGTTCCCGCTAAGGGTTTGGTCCTTAAATTGGGTTGATCAACTCCATGGGCAACATGGTGCAGCTGTGAGTGTCTGAGGTGGCATGCGAGTGACTCATGGAGGAGAAGTAGGCCATCTCTGAGGGAATACTTCTGGAACCGTCCTCCGTTTTCCACTAAATCTGCACTTTCTGCTCCAGATCTGAATGAGGAAAACTACTGCCACAGCTGCAGCGAGCCAACAGGACCAAATGAACTCTTTCAGGATTGCAAAACGTGCAAGGGAATTTTGACAGACTTTATTTGTCTTTGTTCAATTTCAAATGTGATGGAAATGCCTCTGTCAAATGGAAGAATGAATTTGATACCATTTGATATATTTAGAGAAATATCCAAATACCAATCATTAAAAAAAACATTTTGACGTAACGCAGAGAACTAGAACGATACAATGAAACAAACCAGTAAACTATAATTACTGACATTTGCAAAAGTACTTTGAAATAACAAATCAGGGTGAATTTCTCTGATGAACCTTTTGTCCAGCGTGTTACAAACAGTGAGATAAAGCAGAGCTCACAGGAATGTAGTGTAAGTGTACGAGAAATAAACAGAACAGGAGGACTCAAGGTACAAGTGAGGCACTTTATGGAGATCTACACCAGGTCTAAACCAGGACTAAACCAGGACTAAGACAGGACTAGACTAAACCAGGTCTAAAGCAGGACTAAGCCAGGACCAAGCCAGGACTAGACTACACTACACCAGGACTAAGCCAGGACTAGACCAGGACTAGACTACACCAGGACTAAGCCAGGACTAGACCAGGACTAGACTACACCAGGACTAAGCCAGGAATAGACCAGGACTAGACTACACCAGGACTAAGTCAGCACTAAACCAGGACTAAACTACACCAGGACAAACAGGACTAAGCCAGGACTAAGCGAGGACTAGACTGCTCTACACCAGGACTAAACCAGGACTAAACTAGGATTAAACCAGGACTACACCAGGACTAGACTACACCAGGACAAAAACAGGACTAAGCCAGGACTAAGCCAGGACTAGACTGCTATACACCAGGACTAAACCAGGACTAAACTAGGATTAAACCAGGACTACACCAGGACAAAACTACACCAGGACTAAATCAGGATTAAACCAGGACTAAACCAGGACTAAACCAGGACTGAAACTGGACTAAGACAGGGTTAAGCAAGGACTAAACCAAGACAAAACCAGGACTAAACCAGGACTATACAAAAACTAAACAAGGACTTAGCCAGGACATGACTAAACCAGGACTAAACTACACCAGTACTAAACCAGGTCTAAACTACACCAGGACTAAACCAGGACTAAACCAGGACTAAACCAAGACTAAACAAGGACTAAGCCAGGACAAAATAAGGACTAAACCAGGACTAGACTACACCAGGGCTAAACTATACCAGGGCTAAACTACACCAGGACTTCACAGTGAAAGAAAATGTTGTAAATTAGAACACTATCCGTACTAAACAAGGGCCAAAAAGGTGTTACGATGAATAAAACAATTCTATAAACAAAACAAACCTATCCTTTCACAAACGCTCAGAGGTTACACATGTTTGAATACAAATTAGCCTGGAGGTGAGGTGAAGATGTGGTCTGCTGAGAGCGAGGAGGCTCTGAGGGACTGCTTCAGCACCACTGTCTGGACTGAGCTTTATGACCCACATGGGGAGGACATCAACACCATCACAGAGTGCATCACGGACTACATCAACTTCTGTTTTGAGAACATTGTTCCCTCCCGGACGGTGCGGTGTTTTCCAAACAACAAGCCATGGACTAACCGTGAACTGAAGGCTCTGCTGAAGGAGAAGAAGAGAGCCTTCAGGTCAGGGAACAAGGAGGAGCTGAGGACTGTGCAGAAGGCGCTGAGGAGGAAGATCAGGCAGGCTGAGGCCGGCTACAAGAGGAGGATGGAGGAGCAGCTGCAGCAAAAGAACATTCAGGGAGTGTGGAGGAGCCTGAAAACCATCTCGGGCTTCAAAACCCCCCCTGCCCAGACAGAGGGGGATCTACAGTGGGTGAATGATTTAAATGCTCACTTTTTGAGGTTTGATCAGTCACCCGCCCCTCCCCCTGCACAGCTGCATGCTCCCTCTTCCACAGCTGGACAATGCCCTGCATCTGTTCCTCTTCGCTTATCTGCCCCGGACCATCAGCTCCCCACTTCGCCTGGACTCACCCATCCCCCCAGCACATGGTCCCCCTGCCAACCACTGACTGTCACAGCAGCGCAGGTGAGGAGTGAGCTGAAGAGGATTAAAGTGAGGAAGGCAGCAGGACCTGATGGCATCAGCCCCAGGCTCCTTAAGTCCTGCGCAGATGAACTGTGTGGAGTTATGGAGCATGTCTTCAACATGAGCCTGAAGCTGTCAGGTACCTGTGCCTAAGACACCGCGCCCCAAAGACCTCAACAGCTTCAGGCCAGTGGCTCTCACGTCCCACCTGATGAAGACACTGGAGCGGCTAGTCCTGGACCACCTCCGCTCCACCGTGAGCTCAGCCATGGACCCGCTGCAGTTTGCATATCGGTCTGGCATCGGAGTGGAGGACGCCGTCATCTCCCTGCTGCACCGCTCTCTCTCTCACCTGGAAGAGCCTGGCAGCTCTGTGAGGATTCTGTTCTTCGATCTTTCCAGCGCCTTCAACACCATCCAGCCGCTGCTCCTGAGGGACAAGCTGGAGACGGCTGGTGTGGAGTATGACCTGGCAGAGTGGATCCTGGACTACCTCACAGACCGACCCCAGTTTGTGAGAGCCCGGAACTGTGTGTCTGACACTCGGACCTGCAGTGTGGGGGCGCCCCAGGGCACTGTCCTCGCGCCCTTTGTCTTCACCCTTTACACTGCAGACTTCAGACATGACACGGACAGCTGTGTCCTGCAGAAGTTCTCTGACGACTCTGCCATCATCGGACTCATCACGGACGACGATGACGCGGAGTACAGAGGACTGGCGCAGGACTTTGTGGACTGGTGTCAGCGGAACCACCTCCTCATCAACGCGGGGAAGACCAAGGAGATGGTGGTGGATTTCCGCAGACGCCACCCCACTGCCCCCTCACCAGTGAACATCCAGGGACGGGACATTGAGAGAGTGGACTCGTACAAGTACCTGGGTGTTCATCTGAACCACAAACTGGACTGGACTCATAACACAGACGCACTGTACAGGAAGAGCCAGAGTCGGCTCTACCTCCTGAGGAGACTCAGGTCTTTTGGAGTGACAGGGCCACTCCTGAAGACCTTCTATGACTCTGTGGTGGCATCAGC
Organism: Eucyclogobius newberryi; assembly: GCF_026437365.1. Lineage (NCBI taxonomy): Eukaryota > Metazoa > Chordata > Actinopteri > Gobiiformes > Gobiidae > Eucyclogobius > Eucyclogobius newberryi. Next base: position 21,817,857 of record NW_027315801.1, read on the forward strand.
CCTCCTGTACGGTGTGGCCTGCTGGAGCAGCAGCATCACAGAGAGGGAGAGGAAGAGGCTGGACAGAGTCATCAAGAAGTCCAGCTCCGTCCTGGGCTGTGCTCTGGACTCGGTGCAGGAGGTGGGGGACAGGAGGGTCCTGGCTAGATTCACGTCTATGCTGGACCATGATTGTCACCCCATGCAGGACACTCTCTCCGCTCTGGAGAGCAGCTTCAGTGAGAGACTGATCCACCCTCGATGTGTGAAGGAAAGGTTCCGTAGGTCTTTCCTTCCTGCTGCTGTCAGACTTTATAACAAAAACTGTTAGTACTGAACACTCGCAATACTGACCCAACCTAATACTGATGTGCAATTCTGTCATATGTGAAATTGCTGTTGGAATTCATGTGCAATCTATGTGCTGTCGTGACACATATTCATGTGCAATTACTGTCGGGATCACATGCAATGGTATTTATTTATTTATTTATTTGTCTATGGGAGTTTTAATTTATTTATTTATAGGAGATCTTCTACTGAAAGTGTTTTTCAGACTTCCTATAAGTGATCTGTTCTTCTGTATCTACCTTTGTATCTACCTGCGTTGCACCAATGAAATTTCCCCATGTGGGACAATAAAGGAATATCTTATCTTATCTTAGGTTAGATGTCTCTGCATTTGTCTAATCCAGGCTGCGCCGTCTCTGGGTGTGTCATAGTGAGGCGGGAGACTACAGGGAGCAGTGAGGGTCAAACTTTATGGATTTGACTCCGGTCATAAACAGATGAAGTCATTTCCCCGAGGGGCTTTGTCATCCTCTCTCAGCCCACACCGAGACTGCAGCTCATGTAGCGTCCAGTGCATCCTCTGCTCCCTCTGACCCGCTCCTCTGCACCTTCTTCTGTCACCGCCAACTTTCACTTCACTTTTATCATTTTATTTGCAGTCTTCCACTTGACATCCCACGTAGTCCTCACACACTTCAATTATAAGCATAGACATCCACACAAAAATATTGGTAAAATAAGTATTGCTAAATCATTCTAAATACAATACTGGTACTAGACGTCAGCATGACAAAAGTGAGGAAAAGTGGCGGAAAAGTGGCTATACATAATTTTTTTCACGTAATATAAAACAATATGTCCGGCCCTAAAGATGCAATGTAAAAGCTGCTAATGGGGTGAAATTGAGACCTCTGGCATCTGATTAAAAAGCGTTTAGAGTGCGTCGTTAGCATGATACAAGTTGTTTTAAGCTTTACCATGAAGGCAAACGTTGCTCTGGTCTTTGAAAATTGTAAAAACACATACACCGTGTTATTATTCAACATAATATTGTGTTCCGAGTGCAAACTGTATGTGCTAGTGCCCCTGGGGCGATTGTTTATCTCTCAAACTGCCTCCAGCTGTTGTCCCTTCACATATCTCTGTGATCTGATTGGCCCGGAGCCGTGATCTGACGGCTGATTGGCTCAGGAGCGTGATGTCACCGGAGAAAACAGGAAGTTAATCTCCCAAGGGGTAAACAGGAAGTTGTAGCCTCATGGGGAAGGGTGTGAGTGTCAAAAGAACTACTAATGTGGTTTGGATCAGAGGGGAGAAGTGTGGCCAAGAACACCACGGCAACAAGAACTAAGAAAGAACGGAACCAGGTCTAAACCAGGACTAAAGAACTAAAAACAAATAAAAATAGGATTAGAGCTGGAACAAGGACCAGGGCTAATATGAAAAAGAAAAAGACTAAAACCAGGACACAACCACACAAACCACCGTAAATGTTTTCTATCCGGTGAGCACAAATTCATGAATAAAATATGTTTTATTTAGTTAAGGATTTAATAGTAGTCTATCAATTTCCTGTTCAAAAATAAACTTTGAATAACATTTTAATACTCGAAAAAGTTTGTAAAAATGTGACGGAAATATGGATTGCTTCTGCGACTATTCATCAAAACAAAAAAAGTCTGTTTTACAATTTACAATAAGGACAGTCTTTCAGGATCTTTACCACGCAACAATTAAACTACTGAATATGTTTAAAAATCAGGAAGTCAACATTATTTGGTTGATTTACAACTTCAACTTTGGTCAACAACAACTTAAACTGTTTTTTGGATGTCACACTTTTAATTTATGATTTCCTAAGACACTTTAAACTAGAGAAATGGTGATTCACTAGACAATGTGAGGATTTTACATGTATTAATACATTTATACATGTTGTTTTTGTCAGTTCGTGGGGCTGGTTTTGGTAGAACTTGAACCCAAATGAAAACCGTGGCAAATACCGGAAGTCATTTCATCTTTACAGAATATACAGCAGATACTCCGCTCCACAGAGACATTTGTGAATATTGCTGATAAAAAGACGACAGGTGTGTAATGATAATCCTAATTGTATCAAATGCAGATGAAGAAGCAGCAGGTGCCGTAATATTCGCTGTTATTACGGATGATAAAAAAACTGAGCATTCTGATTGGCCCGGAGCCCGCAGCCTTTGTTAAGACACAAAGAGTTTAACGACTTCAGGAAACGCCGAACAATCAGCGCCTTTCTTCGCGAAATCTGAGGCAGAATGCTCCACAGCTGCAGCAGAATGAGACTTGAGAGAAAACTGACGCAAAATATCGGGGACGGAGGGAGGCCAGAGAAGGAGAATGGAAGAGGAGTGGATCATATTTCGTGAAATAAATGAGTTTGAAGGAGACACCTGTTGCATTGATTGTCTAGTATCCAGAGTTTGTGATTGAAATAAAAAAAATATGCAGTTATTAGCTGTCATCAAGTGTCAACACAGCTGTCACTCACAAATGGCAGCACAACACATCCCTCCACAAGTTGAAATTAGACTAAATGTACAGCTTTAATTATTATTTTTTGTTTCACAGCACAAAATGTAAAGTAAAACGTTGGTTTACGTTCGGGGTTCACATTTTACACAGCTGGTTTGTTAATTTAAGTGTAACAGAACCACTGATTGTCAGAATAGCTGTCAATCACACATGCGGTAATAAACTTACAGCAACTACAAAATAAATCAAATGTAAAATGTAAAAATAACTCCATTCAGAACTCCTCAAATGTAAAGTCAGAAGATGTTTGTCCCATTCCTGTCAGATTGGGTTAGTCTGTGTTAGTTACTGTCTTGTGTTAAGTAGAGGCTGCATCCCAGAGTTTAAATGTAAATCTAATGTATTCAAACTCACATGAGGCTGAGCTGACGGACTCTAAACAGGTTACAGTCCACAAACACACGCACGCACGCAAGCACGCACGCGCACACACACACACACACAAATCACTATTACACATTGTAAGTAGAGTTGAGGACAGCCTGATTTAATTTTGCATATGAAAGCCAAACATTGTCTTATAAATGCACTAGGGATGTCACGCTATCAACTTTAGAATCACAATTGTCTTGCTGCCCGGTGGTGGAGTGGTTAAGGCACAGCACACGTATGTTAGGCTCCGAGGGCAGCCGGCCGCAGTGTTGTGAGTTTGAATCCCGACTCCGACAATGTGCTGCATGTCCTCCCCTCTCTCTCATCCCCATTTCACACTCCTTTCCTGCCTAATAAAGCCGACGGGCCAAAAAAAAATTAAAAAAAAAAAATCAAAATTATCATGAGGACAAATATTGCAATTTTATGATTAATCACAGGCATCAGCAAAAATAAGGAAACATATTGTTTTTTTTTTTCATGTTTACACCTGTAAATATTCCTGCGGCAAGAACAGTTGTTAATCTGCCAGCCATTTAATACAGCAGATTAAAAAAAAAAAGAGTCACAAATGGATTAAATAATATAAATGTAAGCTTATTGGCCCCTCCTTGTAACTCTTTTAAGTATTATATCAGTTGTTAATGAGATGAGCTCCATGGTAACACGCAGGGGTTTGAGACTTTGAGAAAGTGACTTTCCTTTGGCTCACGTCAACAAACAGCTTTGTGAAGAATAAAAACAGTGTTTTTAGTGAGATAACGCTCTGGCACTCGCTCTGTTCAGTAGCTCCACTTTCAGCACATGCTGAGCAGCCGCTTTGCTCCAACAAGCCTCAGCGGTGCGACCTCTCCGTCCCGTGTAAACGCATGAAGCAGCGGCATGAAACTCACTCGCACTAACCGTAAGCGATAAATGTAGATTATAGTCAAAATGAAAATAGACAAATAAGACAGTCCTTTCAAGCATTTGGACCACATTCTCCAGACACTGGTCAGGCATAACTTATGACTCGAGTTTTAGTGGTCAAGTACTAATCTGCCCTGGCTCTAGCTGAAAGGATTGGAAAAAGCAGAACATTCTTCAAACTGATTGGGCATTTTATGTTGATGGGGGAAACTGAGGAAACCCAACAAAAAACTGTAAGAATATGCAAACTCAAATCCCAAAACGTTGAATGTTGCTCATCAACCACTGTGCCACGACTGCTGTTCAATCAGTCAAACTGACGCAGTAACAGCTTCTCAATCAGAAACTATAAACACAGGCACATCCTCGGCTCTACCTCAGTGTTAATCTCTTACCTTCTTTAACTGTCCGGTCCTTGTCCCCACGAACACCACAGTGTCCTCTCCGTAGATGTACCCGGCCACGGCCCCCATGCCCTGGGTCCGGTCCTCGTACAGGGGGTGTCCCTCGATCACACGCAACCCTCCCAGAGGCTGGTTCAGAACCAGGCCACAGAAGTCGTCTCCAATCTGCTTCGGCTGGAATAAAACAGAACTGGGTTAGCAAATATTGGTGTGATAATAGAATATTACTTATTCTTGTACTGAGCTTTGTGACATGCTCCTTGCAAAATATATATAAAAAGTACTCAAGACTTTTTTAAATTTTAATCAGACACACACAATACATAGAAAAAACAAAGATGTTTAGATAATACGCAGTTATGCTTTGCAGTGGGGTAAACGTCACCAGGAAAACACTGTTCTTTAGTCTCTTTAATAAGATAGAATTATTCAATTATTCAAATGTTGTCATCAATGGCCATGGCCTATTTAACAGTCCAGGCAATACAACTCCCACAATCCTCTGTTCTTTGGATTAGACCGTTCCCACATTTTTCCCCCAACCAAAAAGAGCTAAAGTTACAGATAAAATTTTGGGCAGGGAAAAAAAAAGCATTTGTGAGTCTGAAGTCTGGCAGCAGCAGTGCGACTCTGCGGCTCTGCTCAGGGCAAAATACAGGCTGTTATTACACTAAATATAACTGCAGCAAACTCCACCTAAAATGTATAGCTTTACCTTTGAGTTAGCGCAGTAGTACGTAACGCGCAACGATTTTACATTCACAATTAAATAAATACTGGACGTGCTGCTGCAGTGGCCGATTCTGTACATTTCTGCTGCAGTTGGCAATGAGCTTTAATTTTATGACAACACAATCTGCAGAGTCAGCTCGCCGACTCCAAACCTGTAGTTCCACTGTGTTTCAGTCCGGTGCAAGTCCAACCGTTTTGTTTCATGTGTGATTAAGGGCGGCCAAATAAATGCATATAATACAATCAAATAATAATAACCATTTGGGATTTTTATCTTTATTAAATGTACAATGTGTATTATATTGTCACAGCTTCTTCTGAAAGTCGACATTCAGAGCATGACAGAGCCTGACCAGCAGGAAGTAAATGACAGTCTGTGCTAATGTGTGTGTGAATCTAAGGGTCATCATCTTCCTAACTTTTGCCTCGGAGCGTTCATTTATCTCCTTTCGAGTCCGTACGGATTGCAACATTATATCGTCATCCTTTTTTTCTTAACACGTTCGCTTGCGTTTGAGTCTGCCGTGTTTCTCTAGTTTGGGTCTGTTTTGGTCTGCCCTTAGTGGAGTTAGTTTAATGACAGAGTAGAGCACGTGCTGCAGTGGAACCAGCCTGTTATTACTGAGCTCAGGGGAAAGTCCCTCATGCATGCACGCACACACACACACACACACATACACACACTGCACGAGATCCCATACTGCACAAGCCCACTGGGGTGAGTCCAAGCGGCAGAAACCAAACCAAAACAGGAGCGGAGAGACGTGACAAAAAACAGGAGCTGGAACGACTGCGACACTCTCCTTAGATCAGCGTCCAGAAAGAACATTATGACACTGCGAAGGCTTTTATCTGTCTTTTTTTGAGATGTTAAGATACCGCTGTGTTTGTTCAAATCTGCCAGAAGCATTTTGTGAAAAGAAAAAAAGCTAGCACAAGGTTTGCAAAGAAAAAAAAACAGTAGCTAAAAACACCTGAACACACTCGAATCCAAAGTGAACGCAGGGTGAGATACTTGAGAGAATGCGGTGCAGTTCTGCGTAGTACTGTGTGTAGCGCTGTTGTGTGGTACTAACCGTGTGTATACATGGTAACTCCTTGTTGAGCAGCCAGGGCAGAGAGAGGCGGCCCTCCCCTCGGTAACAGGAGCGGATCCTCTCCCTCATGGCCAGGTTTATGTCGTGGAGCGTGAAGAGGCATAGGACTGTCTCTCTGGGCGGGTTGGACCGGTTCTTCTGACCCTGAAGACCAGACCGAGACCCGGGTTAGGACCAGACTAAACAAAGGTCAGACTCGGACTAAACAGATCGCAGTTCGATAGTTACGTCGCGCTGTCTGCGCCGAAAGGGCCGTGGATAATGCCGTTCTCTTTGCATTTTTGCCTCGGAGCTCGCAGTCTGATGCGCTTCTATATTTATACTTTTGAGATTATTGTGAATGTTGTTTGAAGATTTGAAACATTTTGAATATCGAGGAAAAAAAAGCTACAAAAAGAAAAGAGCTGATTAAAAAAGGGTGTAAGGTGACGACTCTGCACTTTTGTGATTCCATTTAAAAACATTTCACATTTGTTTCATAATCAAACCTCAATTAACGCATCTGAAGACATGATTTGATACATTTCTATTGGATTTACGTACATAATATCTGATTACATCCCTGTTGACGACTGGTTAGTGTTGCTCAATCAAGGAGGAAAATATATACAATTAGAGGAAGACTCATTATCATCCAGTAGTAATGTTTTGCGATTCATGATTTATGTTTATGAGGTTTTTATTATACCAGTTTTGTAATCAATGGGGCAATAATGTAATCGTGGATAATGTAATAGTAATTATAATCAAAATTCCACCAATTGAAAAGTCCTACCACAACTGAGAGCTTTAATCATCAAATCATGGAGGCGACTGGAGGCAAAAAAAGAAGTAGAGTATCATTTTCATTGATTAACTATCATCAAATCTAAATGGTAAGAATTGTTAATATTTCTAACAAAAATTAGTAATAATTTCAAATTTACAGGATCGAAATGGTGCAAAGGATTGATAAAAAATACTATTTGAGTATTTTGAGCTTTTGACCTTCACAAAAAGTATAATCTGTGGTAAAGTATGTCATATAGCTGTTAATAAAATTAATATTTCTAGTTGTATTAGTTGTAGTATTTGCCCAGTAAAACCTTTTGTCAAGAATGCTAAATATGTGTAATAACTGCTTATTCAAAAACAAATCGCGTATAATTCATCTGTTAATGTCCCCATTGAGATCACATGTTCCACTTCAGTTTTGCCTCCACTCCAGATTTTAGAATGTTTAAAACAGGGTCAATAATAAGTCCATTTGAAATCTCTCTGACCTGTGAAAAGACCACAAACAGCACATCATCGTCCTCCCTCAGCCCCAGTGCCTGAGCCAGCTTCTTCCCGGGTTTCTGCTTGAACGCCGCCTGCACCAGCCGGTACTCCACCCCGTCCTTGGTGCAGCCCAGCGGGAACTCCACGTAGGAATAGAACTCGGTGTCGTTGGAGCACATCCGGACGATCTTGGAGGTGAAGAACTTCTCGCCCCCGGCGTCCATCTGCGTGAGCTGCGTGTCGAGCTGCAGCGTGAGGAAGTACACGTAGGAGCGACTGGAGAAGCCGTAGACGTAGTAGATGTCGAAGGCGGGGTAGAGGGACAGCGTGTCGGACGGGATTTTGATCTGAGAGGAGACAAACTCGTCCTGATAGACCAGAGAGAACATGTTGACGCTCTCCTCGTCGGACACGAGCTTGCGGCTCGATAGCGTGGGGAAATATTCGGATTTCCCGTCGATTGCGGCTCCAATGAACAGTCTGCTCCCGCCTTTGACCAGCTTCTTCCTGCGGGGGTCGGGGGTCATGTCCTCGTCGCCCACAACAACACCTGAGAGGCAATAAAGAGAGAGGTTAACGACACCTGCGTAAACAGAAGAGTTTTAGTCCTGGGCTTTAGCTTTTTGTTTCATGGTGCCATTTTGAGCACTTTTCATTATTCACAAGAGATTTTGAATTTTGATTGCTATGGCAACGGCGCAAATGTTTTATCATTCTGAAACCCACGAACAACAGGCAGGTCTTTATGGTACTAGTACAAAGTTTTGTGCTTTTTCCAATGCTTTTCCTTGCAAACAAACGTACGTGAAACACAAACTATATTTAAACTTTGGGCTGACATTCTTTTGTTTTTTTCTTTCTAATTCAGTTCGTACGGTTTAAGCCAGATGCTCTTCCACGTTCTGTAATTACAGTAAGGAATGAAGATGAACGTTTGCACCCAGGCAACACTGTTAATCATGAAACAAGGACACGTTCAGGGAAAGAACGGTACAGTTGCTAATCATGCAATTGAGGCAAACAAAGGGACGTGTACAGGGGATTTGGCCTCTTCTGATGCTTCTGCAGAGGAGCAGATTGGCCCCACAGAGAAACACGAACCTGGAGAGATGGCCTGCGGAGATTCTGCAGAGAATTTTAATAGATTTGGCCCTGGTTTAAATCCTCACCCTTGCACTACGCTCTATAACCGTGTCCAGTAACCGCCAAACACAGGAACAGAGAGATAAACTCTTTATCAGATCTGACCTTTGATGGGTAAAGCAAGTAAAAACAATGTGAGCTAATGTCTAAACCTGTTCAATTTAACATACGGTACATATGAACGGTCTTCATAGTTGTCGTAAATGTGTGATATGTGATAAAAAGTTGGAAAGAAGTTGGAAAAATGGTTGAAAAATATTGTTCCATCTACAGTATGTCATTAAGTGACGAAAATTTATTGTCAGACAGCTACCGTATTTTCCGGACTATAAGTCGCACCTTTTTTCATAGTTTTGGTTGGGGTGTGACATATACTTATGTTTATACTTATACTTATTCTTATACTCCGGTGCGATTTATAGTCCGGAAAATACGGTATTTTGGCTAAATTAGACACGCTTTGGCAGTTGATGCATGACATGATTCCCTAATAATAATAATATTAATAATAATAATAATAATAACTAATATATTATTCCACAATTAGGGTCAAGTTAGGGTTAGGTCCCGCCCCATCTGCTACCCATGTCAAAACTGAAAGGTAAATCCTAAACTTCACAAAAATGGTCAGACAAGGGATTTATTTTTAGCAAGATACAAAATATAACCTTATTAATTATGTGTTAGTGAAGTGAGTAGTCAAAAACTCTATGCACTTTTATTACAGCTTGAATGAACAGTTCTCGTAAGATAGAGAACAGCCTCTTCCCCGTCCCTCTGTGAAGTGAAAACATTATCCCACCAGACAGTGAGCGTTAGGCCCACTTCTGTCAGTCGTGTCCATCTTCTTCACGGATTGTCATTTTGCTCCAAAATCTGCCAAAACGCCCTCTCCTCCCCGAACGGCATAAATATTTAGACGCGAGAGTGACGATTGGATCAAAGACGACTACAAAGCGCTTTGTCGAACTGACGCGAGCAGAAAAAAATCTGGTGGTTTAATCTACTCCGTCTGCGAGGAGAACGCTGGGTAGGCAAAATGACGCTTTTAAGTGAGGAGAGAAGCAAGAACGTCCTTTTGGATCAAGATACGGCGAGTAGGCCACAGGACTTGTGCGCTTTCATCGCCGCGTCGTCACTTTACAGTCAAGTCTGCACGTCGGCCATCACCGCACTGCTAATTTGTTCTTGTTTTTTTGTATTTTCAACTATAGCTGACGTTGTGATGCGTGTTGTCTTGTGAAAACGTGGAGGAGACATGTTAAATTGCCCTGATTACGTGCTGTAGTTCTAACCACTAGGCCCCCACAGTTTTCCATGATCAATCACAGTGTTTTAAATGTATCTTTATGAGTGGCTGAATGCACTATCTTTCCACATTAAAACAACAACACAACAAAATGTATACGATCGATACTTAAAACGAGAATCAAAACTAGGGAGTCATTTGAGCAGGTATAAATACTGAAAAGAAATGGCATTAAAAAAAAGTATTTCTAGATAGTAGTATTATAGATTGTAAAATATGCAGATTAACTAGAACAAGATGTTTTAAAGATTCTATATTTTGTGTCCCCCTTAATAAACTTAATTTATATACAAAAGAAAATCAGTTTAAGTTAAGATGTGTTAGATATTAAATATATTTATAAGGCATTAAATGTAATAACCATTCAAATGAAGTTATGGGATTTGAAAGCAATATTTGAACCAAGATAATGCACGTGAGTGGATAAATGTAATCATAAAACATAAAAAATTAAAACATATTCAGACAATACTACAACAAATACAAGAAGCAAGAACATTTAAGACACTTGAAATGTAACATTTTTGTTGTAGAATTGAATGCTTTTGAGGCCTTACAGTACATTTGGCACCATCAAATGCAATACTTTTCAAACGCTTCTGAAACCTGTAAAAATGGCACGTCCCATCATTTACACTTTAAATAAACAGAAGCATCCCGTACCTGCCATCCCGTCGGCCTCGCGGGCTCCAGAGAGATAGTGCTCTTTACGGTGGTGTGGTTCTCCCAGTTTGAAAAGATCGTCCAAGCGGAGGAACTGGCAAACGCCCTGCCATATGGAGCCACACGCCACCAGCCGGTCCCCGCTGTAGTCCACCAACAGGAGCTTGTTCACATTATCGGACCAGTCCAACCTGAGGCGGGGATAAGCAGGACGCACTTTACTTCACTGCAACTTTCATGTTTAAGTAACTGGATGGTTGAATTTGAATATTTGTGTGTCAAAATGGAGAAAAATGGCACTGAAATTAAACAATGAAAAAAATCTAGACAAAGAGAAACATTCATAACAATTAGGATCGAGTGAGTGCTGTTCAAGCAATTTTATTTGTAAATTATTGTATAAATCTTAAGGCCAGAATTTTTTTATTTTATTAGTAATTTGCCGTAACAACAAAATACAAATTTAGGACTCTACAAACTAATTTCAAAGAAGCGTGTAAAATGTGCACAAACAATCCCAGTTTGAATCAAAAACTGTCAAACTGAAGATCTAAAGCACAAGTACAATACGTCTGGAAAGTATTTGTTTTTTTAAATTTGCAGGGATTTTAAACCACTTTCTTTCACATTGTCATTAAGGGGTATTGTTTGTAGAATTTTGAGGCAAATAATACATTTAATAATTTTTGTAATAAGGCTGTAACAAAATGTGGGAAAAGTGACGCACTGTGAATATGTTCCGGATGAACTGTCCGAAGAATGAAGAATACTGCAAACCAAATACCCGGGTGTATGGTGAAAATCTATTTATTTTTTATTTTGCATAGTCACTCAGTCTGTTCATTTAGTTTGTTTAATAACATAAAAAGAGAAAAAACAAAATGGTGGAAGTTTGCGTTGTTTTTCTAACTGTCTAAAAAAAAAATCTAAATGAGGAGTTGCAAGGGAAACTATAGAAGCTAGAGAGGAAGACTTTTACAAACGGTGAGAGAGGAGGACGAGAAGAGGAAATGTAACCTGTGTGCACAAGCTCGGACGCTGGGCGGCGGGTAGCACTTGTTGTTGTCCTCCACCGGGCCGGTCATGTGACTTCTCTGCAGCGTCAGATTGGTGGAGAGCTTGAGAACCCGGTTGACCGCGCCGACGTAAACCTCCCCGGTTCTGGAGTGGACGGTGAGGTGAGTGAAGGCGGTGTCCGAGGCGCGGTACACCGTTCTGCCACCGGGGTCCGCCGCTGAGGAGGAGAGGGGGACCGAGGAGGTGCAGGGAAGGAGCAGAAGTACCAGGGGCAGGGAGAGCAGCGGGATGGGGGGAGAGCGGAGGGCGGGCCGGGGGGGCATGGTGGAGCAGAGGAGGAGCCGAGGGAGAGAGGAGGAGCGGCGCAGGAGATTCAGGAAAACATTTCTGCAACGAGAGAGAATGAAGAGAGACACGGGTTAGAACGACAAATCATCCTGGAATGTTTGTGGTGAAATGGATTGGAACGCAATATCATATTTTCTATTTTACACTTCTTCTTTTTTTGCATGCCTTATTTCATCACATCAATACTATTTTATTAACTGTTTTGTGTTTGTGTTGCACTAGGCTGTGTTGACAGCCTAGTTTGTGAATGCTAATGTTAACGGACAGTGGCCAAAACTATTCTGTCCTCAACATCGCTAATGCAATTTAAACTGTTATTATTTCAATTTGGTTCATTTAGATCTCTGAAATGCATGATTCTTGAGTAAGTTCAGCAGTTCATAGTTCAGTCTCATGTAACGTTCCGGAGGTGGCCCAGCACCTGCACGATTCCACGGAAAAAGAAAGTCAAAACGATACTTTGGAACATTCTCAATCCCAGGTAAGAGTCAGGTTTATGGAGATGCAAGCCACAGTAAGGCTTGAAGCTTGAGGACATAAATGTGCGCTGTGATCCGAACTGAAGGAATTGTATGAAGCTCCATCTTTTTCTCTCTCTTTTTCTCATTCTTGTTCTTTTTTTTTCATACAGTATAGCGTAAAACACATACCGTATTTTCCGGACTACAAGTCGCACCTTTTTTCATAGTTTTGGCCGGGGTGCGACTTATACTTATATTTATACTTATACTCCAGAGCGACTTATATGTGATATTAATTTGTTATTTTCACATTTGCAACCGCATTTCATACTCCAGTGCAACTTATATATATTTTTTTTCTTCTTTATTATGCATTTTTTGGCTGGTGCGACTTATACTCCGGAAAATACGGTACTTTGAAGACGAACAACTACAGTAGGTGGCGGTAATGTAACACTTGGATACCAACCGCCATAAAACACCGAAGAAGAAGAAGAATTGTATTCATTTATTTTGGCGTATACAGATGACTGGCATTTGCCCATCTTGAAGTTTCAGTAATCTTGTAGTAAAAGTGGCTGTACCTACATTTCTTTTACATTTAGTAAAGTAAAATATGTTTTGCCCCAGTACAGATTTATTGTTCAAGCATCTATTTGGGTAAAAATGCGCCATCTTCATCTAATTTAGAGCATTTTATTCTCCGTGAAGCAGGAAATGCACTGTTAGCATGCTAGCTGTTCATAGCGTTACTGTGACAGCAAAACGCGCTCTGAGCTCAGAGAGTTGTGAAAAACTCATATATATTCATAAGTATATAATTAGTATGCTCAGAATGCATTAGGTAAGTGAGAAATACAAAGAGTGCAAAGAGTTTAAACTGAACTAGACATTTTTCCCTTTTTCAAAACACAGTAAAAAATCAGGTATAGCGCATTTAAGTTCACTTACTAATTCACTTTTCAGCTTTATAAAAACAATAAAATGCATTCTTGGATAGAATATAATTTCTTGTTGTACCGTTTATGATTGTTTAATAAAAAGCCACCTCTTTTGCGCTTCCATTTCCATTAGAAATCTCTCAATATTGGGTCGTTTAACCGATACAATATATAAACACATTCCCCCGACACACTAATACAAATACTAGCAACAATATATCTCCCAACGGCGAATATAAACTGTAGCTCCGATCACAACAGAATCAACGACGGCGATGTGCTGAAAGTAAACAGAGAAAGTGGTCATAATGTTTTTATGTGAATGTTTTGGCTAATTGTATCCTGTAAATAAAGCGTGTTTGGACAGAAGCGAGGAGCAGGAGCCTCTGCCAAAAACGGCTCCATCGAACTGCGGTGTCAGATCAGAGACCAAACCGATCGATGTCTCCGATCTCGCCCGTCTGACGCGCCGTCGGCCCCCGGACAATGACAAGGATCTCACCCGATACTGCTACTGTGGGCCGAGGGCGGGACTCGGTGTGGAAAGATAAAGGATGACAGAACGACGCACTCAGACTCTCAAATGGGATGATGGTTCTGAATCTAAAAGCCCCTGAACGATCAGATCTGGACTAAAGCCGTCTGCGGGGATTCGCTGTCTGCAATCGCACCTACTCACATTTAGGGTCAATATTCGTGATTTATGAGCCAACAGCAGACGAGAACTGGCCAATGTAGTCATTTGAGAGTGTGCCATTTTTGATAGGAGGTCGCGTTCTCTTTGTTCTGTCATTTTCAATAAAGAAACTGGATCCGAAACTGGGTCAGACCAGTCCACACGGGGGGGTGGGGCTGGATATGGGTTCAGGGGGTTCAGGGGGTAATGAGTGTGAGAACGGACCAGGCCACATTCATTCACGGATGGGCCGATAGAAATATATTTTTGATATTTTTTCCTTTCAATATCCGATATTTGTCTTGCAGTTGTGGCCTATATCTGATATTTGGCAATAGGAGTGGGTGATGTTGACAAAAAAAACAAACATTTGGATTATCGCAGACGTTACTTTAGCAGTGCTTCGGGAACGTGCTGAAATGTGCCTCGTCGAAAAGTGAATGGACCATAAAATTAACTAGTGCAGAAATATAACTTCATATCTTTGTTTGAACTGTAGAAAAAAAAGATTCAGTTGTAGTCATCTGGACTCCGTTTTTAGGAAACAATGACTGTTTACATTAGATATTGCCGTCTCTTTGTGAGCTCATGTTTAATCATAGACTGCATATCTCAAAAAAAAAAACAATTGTGGTATTTATATATTTTTTTATAGGACTTCCACTTCATCAATGTATTAAGGAATGAACAACAAATTAACTTTTCATCTTTTTCATATTACAAAATACTGTCATGATATAAATTGTTTGTGTTGTTTTTTGATTCCATTAATTGATTCCATTTTGATTCAGCTAAACTGGGAATGACTAAATATCAGGAATTCACCATCTGATTGGTTTACAAAAAAAAAAGATATTAACAAAAAATATACAAAAATTTCAAACTCAATTTCAGTACGAATGGTAAAAAAAAAAAAAAAAAAGCTCCTTTTTTAAACAACATAATACAATTTTCAACACAAAATAACGTCATAGTTTCATTAAAGTTACCATGTAGTTTTTACTAGTTCTAAAATAGGTCAAGTCCATTCAAAAACGATTAAGTATCAATACATGTTTGAATATATAGCTCCAATACAAGTTTTAGTATCGTTTAGTGTCTACTTTTCGATACTTTTGACAACCCTATACCAATGTACGAATATCACGAGCTGCACTACTAATACATTGCTCGTCCTTGCACGTTAAAAGTAGCTCAGTGCGAGGAGAGACATGCACATTTACGCACAGGTTGCCGGTTCAAGCCCCACTACATCACAGCACCCACCTTACCTGTGACGTGTAAGGCGACTGTGTGATTGGTGGTCGTGATTTAAGCCCGACGAGGGAGGCACGGGTATCGACCGGCCCTTTACCCCATCTGTCAACCCGCTGCTAAACCAGAGCCCTCCGAACACGTACAGCACTGCACATCGCCCCATTTCATCCCATTACTGCACCCGGTCCTCAGACCCCCCCTCCCCTCCCTCAGTGTAAACCGTGTGTGAAACAGGAAGCAGTACAATGGAGCTTTGTGAGGAGTTACTGAGGCGCTCTCATTCACACTCACTCACACAGACGCCGAGGAGATACAGCGGATCTGATGAGACCACAGTATATAGTGTGGGGCAAAACTGTGCCACTCAGTCAGAGATATGTACCGTAATTCAATCAATAGTAAATTGGAGACAGGAAATTGGAGAAAATTGTTGTGAATGGATGAATATTTGTACTGTCCAATACCAAATTTCAGTCTAAAGTTCTAATTTGGCAGCGTTGTGATGCACCAGGGCAGATCTGAATGTTTTTTTACTTTTCTACATTTAAGGTGAGGTAATTACGTTCCTTTTGGGCAAAATCTGACCATGATTATGTAGCAGGTAAGGTGTCAAACAAGTTTAAAGTCACAAGCAAGAATTAGCCGATTCTCCGTTTTGGACGCGCCCTATGAATCTCAATCGCAATAAAAAACATGAAGTAAGGCAATTGGAACGAGCTGATCAGATCTCTTTAAATCTATTACCGACCAGAGCCTCGGGAGAATCCGCTCAACTCATCGTCTTTATCCATCAATCCTCTCATTCAAAAAGAGATGCGCTCCGCAGATACAGAGCACACTGGTCTAGTAACTATAAAAGCCAGCACTCTTGACTCTTACCTCAAAGAACACGAAGAATACATACACCGCCTTCACACTAACTGACATTTCTATAAATATCTCAAGTTGCTTACATGTTTCCTGCGGTTCGTTCATTAAGAGCTGATTTAAATGAACGCATTCAATTTCCCAAAATCAATACAGTTCTTCCAATATCTCCTACTTTTTATAACAGAAAACAAGTATAAAGTGACCGATGCGCGCCACACACACACCAGCTGGACGTGGCCTTTTCACACTCCCCGTTAGAAAACACACAGCTGTATTCAAAAGTATGATCTGAGGAGACTACAGTCCGGGGTCCAGCTGCACCGGGGCCCTCACTCATTCACCGACACATTGACCCCGGACACCACCACCACGCCCCCGCGTTCCCCCGCCAAGAGCTCCGCATGTGCTGGTCCGGCTCCTGTTTCCTGTTGGGTGCTAATCAGGTCTAACTCTTCTGTCGCTCACTCATTACGCTGGAGCTGTTCTTTCATTAAACTCATTACGAGTACGATTCCTCTCTCACTTGAGCTCAACTGCTGCGATTAAATAACTGCTCTACTCTCGTTTTGCACTCACGAGGTTGTGCGTGGAATTCTGCGTCGTAGGGGCCACTTTGCCTTACCATCACACGGGCACACGACCGCACCCCTCGATTGGATTTGAATGTTGTAGCTCTACATTTCACTTTTCAGCACTGGGGAAATCATTAATCAATCTCAATCAGTGAAGAATAATGTTACATAATATCCAATAGCAGCCAGCGCAGCACAAACGGATATTATAAAAACTATAATATATATATGGGCAATAAATCAGAATTTAGATAATATTGTTATGCTTTTTTATCTTTGCAGTTTAAATGAATATTGAGTATATCGTCTTTCAAATAATGATGGTGATGTTTCTGCACTTTTGGGATACATTTTACAGACATTTCACGTTTATTTGAATAGTCAATCCTCAAATAACACGTTTAAAGACATAAAATAATAATTGTGACTTTTTGGGAAGCACAATTAAGTGGTTTTAACTCAATCTCTTGTTCAAAAATACATCAAAGTACTTTTTTATCTCGCTGTATTTGTCACATTTACTTTATTGTGTCATTCAGACAAACTTGAGAAATAGTAATGTGTGAGAGGAGATTTCACACAGTCTCAATAATAATCGTGAATAATTGTTAAATCGTGATGTTTTTCTCACAATAATCGTAACATTAGCTGCAGTGTTGGAACAATACAAAGGAATGGGGGGGAAATAGTTAAGAGGTTTTCATGGTCCCAAAAATGGATGGGTCTCATGGTGATTTGACCCTTCCACAACCGGCCCCTCACAGAGACTTGATTAGTCATTGTGGGTGAATTGTCTTGCCTAAGGGTCTTTGGCGAAAATAGAACTGTCGCTGACCCCCCGATTGTTTGGCAAATGTTTAACCCACAGCACCATATCAGTCCTACACAAAAACATATAGTTTACAATAATAGAACATTATCTCTGAACACCAACTATAGCAGGTAATATTCACAGCTCCACACTGCACTGCATCAGCCCCGATACAGAGGAAGCACTTCTCATTTCCTCCGGTTTGACACAATAGAGTCCTGTCACCACTTTGAGGAGTTCAGACTGGTCTTATACTGGTCTTAGACGGGCCCTGGACCAGCTCGTCTCGGGTTGGTCCCAGTCTGAGGAAGTCCTGGTCTTTGATAGCTTCCTGGATTTAACCTGAATGGTTAAATGCATTGCCCCCAATATCCTTCCAAACAATTGTTCAAAATATGAATCAAGTTTAGTAAAAATATGAATGAGCAAATATAAATAGACTGTATTGATAATTGAACTGAAACAAAAGTTTAAAAAGTCTGAATTGGTGGGAAAGTGTCAGCTGGTCTTTAATTATCTTCGGACCCCTTCACTGTCTGGAAAAGTAAGCGTCCTGCTGTGCTTAAGACTGAGGCGTTTAATGACCCACACAGAGAACGGGACATTTATTATTTATCATCCACAGCCACACCACAAGAAATCGCAAATGCCAAACTGGATAGAGCCACTATTTATATTACGCACACGCACATACGTCAGGGTTCTGTGGTAGAATCGGCAGTTAAAGATTCAGAATGCAGATGTGTAAAGATGCGCTATATAACCTTTCTGGTGGAGGGTCTGTCACTTGCTTGTCTCCATGGAGATGTTATTGCTTCGTCTGGATTGCTCAACAGTTTGGCATTAACTCCATAGAGACAAGCAGGTGACTCCATCAGGCCAAATCAGATCTGTGGATACGAGCCTTCACAGTAATAATGCATGTTTTCATTAAAGGGGCTTTACCCAAAGTAAAATCTATTCTGCCCCGGAACAGATATATTGTGAAAGCATCGTTTATATAAAGCCTATATTATATATAAATGTATATCGTGCACTACAGTGACTTATCATACAGTTTTTGTTATTAACATAATGTTAGTAACAAAAAGTCAACAAGAAGTTCATGTTACATGAACGTCTCCTAAACTGCAGCTCTTGTGGAGTGTTCCCCGTCTGCACCGGTCACTGACAATATAGTAGTTGTACTGGTGTATGTGAGAGAAAGAATAGTATTTCCAGGTGATATGTGGAGTTGGCCACATTCAGGGCACATTAGGGACAGTTGGTGTTAACTTCAGTCACATCTCTGAGTCATGATAGGGCTGTTCTCCCTGTGGCTCAGATACAAACTCAAACTGCTCAAATACAAGTGGACCCTCAATGTTGGATGCTCTGAGGGGACACGGCCCTCCACAACTACTGCCAACTTGGTATTTGCAAGAAGAAAAACGGATACTGTAAAAATCAATAGTAAGGGCGTAAGCAAGTGAGTAAGGGCATCCTGTGTAAACGGCTACAATTTAAACCATAATGTGAATGAGAGATTATCTGCTGTACATGGTTTGTATTCATCCTGTGCTTTTTTAACTTTAACATATTAACTACTATAACCTAAACCGTATAATATTATACTATTATAATATTATATATGTTTGTATATTTAAACACCTGGACAGGATCCAGAACAAAGACTTTACAAATACATTAAAACTCTTGTTTGTTTCAGTCCAAGTGACTTTCAAGTTTCAAAATAATTATTCAAATCATCTAAAAAAAAATCATAATAGTATTCTTACTCCTGTGTTGTTTGTCTTAACAACCGAACAGTTGGCTAAAAGTACTTTGTCCTGTCAGAACTACTGGAGTACTACTGGTGAGTGCACAGTTTTTAGTCCTGTCCTGATAAACCAGAGGGAAAATCCCCTCTGTGTTGATAAGTGATTTATTGTTAAAATTTGCAGACTTTTTTTGTCTTCGTACTTAAATATACTGTCAAGAAGATGATTTCTGAAAATAATTGACAATAGAATTTGTAAAATTCATAGCATCACATACATCATTTTCCATGAATCGATAGTAAACTTTTTATATCTTCACAGTCAGAAAATGCACTGGACTCCTTTCTGGAGGTTGTCCTGGATGGTTTTGCTTCACTTTTTGGGCTTCACATTGTTAAGAGCTGGTCTTCCATCTTCTCCTGCCGTCAGCTCTGAGCCAGACAATAGCATGGATGTGGAGGCCTATCTGAAAGAAATGGGATGGGACAAATTCAAGGCCTGTCTCACTGTCACCGTTGAGGACATGTTGGTTTCCGGTAGACAATCCAGCACATGATGCCTTCATGCTGTTCATCGCTGATCAGAGGCAGCAAATCATAGAAGAACTCAGCACCATTAACTCAGATGCAGTCAACAAGTGATGGGAGAGTGCTGGAGGTCTCTGTCTGCTGAGAAGCAGGCCCCGGACTTTAAAGAGCACACAAACTACAAAAGGAAGAGGGGATGGTCAGCCAGTGACCGCTTGAGGCTCACTCTTGAGGCTCTTCTACGACTCTGTGGTGGCATCAGCCCTCCTGTACGGTGTGGCCTGCTGAAGCAGCAGCATCACAGAGAGGGAGAGGAAGAAGCTGGACAAAGTCCAGCTCCATCCTGGGCTGTGCTCTGGACTCGGTGCAGGGGGGGACAGAAGGGTCCATGAGCAAAATTCATGTCCATGAGTCTCACCCTCTGTAGGACGTTTATTCTAATGATTAGGTGTTTGTTAGAGATACAGGCATTATTTTAATAATATAGTGCTAATTTATTAAATGAATTTGGTGAAGTGAGCCTATTTACTTCCCTGACCAGCCAGTCCCTCCTACATTCTGTTAAAATGCAGAAAGGTCTGGAATTGGACCATTGGGGGGGCGTCAAAAAAAGTCTTCAAGCATGGACCAGTCCAACCACCGCCGCTAATTTGTGTCACGTGTCTCTCAAATGCAGAAGACATCTCTCAAATACGAGTTTAGTGCGTCGCTTGTTGACTCAGCAGAAGTCGGCAACGTTTCTCAGTCTGTTTTATTTTTTCCTTGTAAGCCACCATGTTTGTTTAGACACGAAAGGACAATGCGTTTGTCTGATTGGTTAATCTGCCTGTCAATCACTCCCTTTGGAAACTGGAGCGACTGGGTTGGATTCCAGACCAAAACTTCTTTGTAAATTCTTTTCAAAGCGTGTGGTCTTGCCTGGTCAGGAAACCCATTTACACCATTCAGCCGTTGTAACAGGTATGGGAGTTTAGCTCAGTAAGATAGGTGTTCACCCTCATGTGGGAGGCTGGGATGTTGCATGTTTTTCACTTTTGTGTGCAAATGTAATACACTAAATATTGATGAACATCCAAGTCTGCTTTCTCATACACAAAAGTCCCTTCATACAACTGGCATGAATCACTCTGAATACAACTTCCAGTAGTTTAATGAGAAGGGGGAACAATCACAATATGGTCAAAATCTCATAAAAGTCAACTTCGCACAATAAGTCTCCTTTAAGACAGTACAAATCAGGTACAGCACATTTAAAGTATTTTTTAGCATCCACCAGAAAAGTCTGACTGTCTATCCACATGACACAAAAAATGTTGCATCTTCTCCAACTACAAGACAAGTATTTCTCACACACTAAACATATCAGTTAAGGCAAATTATATATATTCTAAATGACAGAAATGTGTACAAAAACTGTTTTTCCAACCCTCTGGTCAGATTTCCCCATTGGTGCCAGTATTACTTTAGGACGCTGTAAATCATGCGCTGTGCAAACCTCATTGTTTAGATAACTTTGTGCATTGTAAATTCAAAAGGTCAAAAGGAAACGTCTCCACCTTCCACTGCTCATATTTAAACCTTTTTGTCTCGAGAGGCTTCCGTCCAAAGTCTACAACTCACACTAAATTCTAACTCTTGTGTTTTGTGCCATGGCGTAAATAAACGGATGTAGGTGTTCTAGAGCATTTGAAGTGCTGCACGTTTATCAGGGAGTATGAGAGAGGTGAAGGGAGCTGGACTTATTTTGGGAGGATTCTGGTCAGAGTCTGGGTTGACGCTGAGGGACTCCACCCTAAAATCAGCCCCAGCCTGTCATTACAGACACATCCACAGATATGAGATACATGTGCACTCAAACGAGGAGGAGTGGAGAGGCCAGGGACATTCAGCTATTCCAGTTCATCAAATATTATGTTATTTTGAGTAAGAAAGATTCAGTTTAGTAAGGTCTCTCTCAGATTGGCTGAGGAAAGAAAAATCCGAAGCAAGATGCACAACTGGAAGAAAAGGTTTCAAAGTTTCAAATGTTATCAGTATGGCAGTTGAAAAGTCTCAACTTAAAAAACAATGAAACTTTTGAAACCTTATCCACCATGGACCAAACCTGGACAAATTATCACACCAACAAGATCCACAATTGTTGAACAAACGATCATTTATTTCAGTGACTAGGTCTTGATTATCAAACCAAAGAAATGTCAGTATATAAAGACACAGTTTAACTTCCCTGATCTTAACACTTTAGGCTGATGATGCCAACAAATTCTTAATTTGCCTTGTGTATTGAACCTCTCAAAAGTATCTCTATGATCCGATCATATATGTACAAATAAATTGCATATTTGTATCTAACAAACACAAAATAGTTGAAGAGGGAAGAGGTGAGAAGCTTAAGAGTATTGTTACTTCAAACTAAATATTACTCAAGCAGAAGTAAAACTATGGTGTCAGAAGAAAACTGCACTCGAGTAACAGTTAAGTGTAAAGTATTATCCACCTCTGCAGAATACATTTACAATTCATTCCAGAAAACTCATTCCAAGATTTCATATCAAATCCCAATAAAATGATTAGTCGACTAATAAGGCTCCACAGAGCGATTCATGGCTTTCCGTCTCAAATCTCTAAATGAACAACACATTTCAGAACAAAACAATGTAATTAGAATATTGTTCAAAGTATTTCCATTTCTACCTGCACTCAGACAATACTTTAAGAACAAATGAGATTAAATGTGCCGACATGATGTAATACACTTACAAAAGCCCACTCTGCAACTGAGTGCAAGACATGGCTAACATTTTGAGACATTTCACAAAGAAAGAAACTAATAAACGGACCTGTTACCAACTATTCTTCAGTAAAAAATAATAATCATCTGTTTTGCAGTACAGATATATATGTTCCTGTAATTTAAATGCATTTTTTCCCCACATTCTTGCACTTCCTTGAGTCATTTCTTAGTTATAACTATGGTGGTAATGGTGTATTTCTAATTAAGACCTTGTTTAGCTCCAATTTAGCCCTGAAATAATCCCGTTAAAGACCTGATTTAGATCTGGTGCTACTCAGAAAAGCCAAATCTATTCTTTGGTGGCACTTTGGTGTTTGACAACCATTACTTAGTGAGAAAAACTCCCCCCACACATTTATAAGAGAGTAAAAATCAGGTGCAGTGGCTTTAAAGTCTTTAAGAAAAGGTTCAAACAGCAAAATAAATAAATCAACTGTTCTGAAAAGAATGAGTTTGACCTGGCCCTCCTGTGAGACTGGCGCTGGTCTCTGGAGGAAGTGCTGCTCTGATCTTTAATACCTGGTCCATGGTCCATTCTCTGGCCTAATCTCTAGTCCAGACTCTTGTCCCTGGTCCGGGGATTTGAGGAAGTCTGGGTCCGTTATAGCTTCCTGGATGTGTTTGAACGAGAGGACGGTTTTCTCCTGTCCACCGCGCAAAGAAAAAGTGTCGGATCTGTTTAATGTCCGGCCCGAAACAAATCTTTAAGCAAAAATACGATAAATGAATTATGAAAACGACCAGACATAAAGCCGATCGATACTTGTGAGCGTGTGCAGGAGGGACGCACCTGGGTCAAGGTCAGCGCTGCTCCATATAGCCCATAATAACCTCTTCACAGGACTGCTTGTACCGCACTGTAGCCTTCGCCACACGCGGGACACTACGTCCGGAGTAAACCCAGGCTAAACCAGCACTGAAAAATCACACGGAATCGGGTCCGGACCAGAATTAAATCCGGCCCGAGAACTGGACCAGAGCTAAAAGATGACTAAACCTGGTACTAAAGGAGCCATTAGTCCGCGTGACGTACAGTTTCACAAATGCAGAATGACACAACATAAATATTAATGTAAGACCCTCTCCCATAACCAGCCACTCAATTACATTAGAACTCTTGGGTGTGGACCTAGACTTAGCCTGGTTTAGACCTGGTTTGGACCTGGTTTAGAAGTTTTGCCACTTTTATCGAGCCCACCAAGCTCACTTTCCAATTTAAGTCTGGATTTAACATCATTTTAGTGCCACTATTTATCGCAGGGGTAAAGCAAAGCTAAATCTGGTTTAAACAAAGACTAAACCCGGACTAAACCGGGACTCGGCTAGTACCAAACCAGGACTGCAGGAGGAAATCCCATTAGTGTGTGACATATGGCTCCTTTAACAAATTCCGACCTCAGACTGTGAGCAGCAGATTCAACAAAAACAGAATTAAAAGCTTCAGGACGTTTCGACTGAGGCAGAGAAAGCAGAGAAATGTTATTATTCTAACACTTTCGTTCTATTGTGCATTAACTACATATAATACACATATAACGGATGCAAAACTAATTTCACTTTTAGCACCTTTTTGTTGTTGTTGTTTTTAAATCTTTGCTATTACTTATACTTCTCGAGCTCAGGTTTTAAGTGACTCCAATGGTGAAACCTAAACTCTGGCCTCTCTCAGATTCAGGTCTTGATTGATCAGTTTTGTGACTGATGATCGCAGACATATGAGCTGCATTTCTTAGGCACACTACAAAATACATGAATCAATATCGCATATCTGATTGATGATGAGAGAGGTTCAGGCCTGTGCTTTAGAACTGGGTAAGTGCAGAGTTTCATGTATATTGCTGGACTTTAAGTGAGCATTAACAGATGTCATAATGTGTTTTTCTTCATTTGGGCATCTTTTTAGCCTCCCGATAATGACACAAGGTCTAAAACCTGTTGTGCTCTGATCTGAACCGGAGCCAAAGTCAGGATTAACCATTAGAGTGATTGATGAGTGATCTGAGATATCACCAACATCTATCCATCAATCTCACAAATGTGACAGGCTTTTCCAGCTTAGACGTTGCTCAGAAACAGGACCCAGGTCTTGTTTTAAACCAGTCTTAGTTTATGCCTGGTATAGACCTGTAGAAGAGACTTCCTGGAACAGACCCGGAGTGTACCAGGTTTGTGCCGAGCTGAGTCACACCTGTAGCCCACCTTGGCCAGGTTAGACCTGGGTTAGACCTTGGCCTGCTGTTGTGACTCAGGCTCTTTGCCCACATGAGCTCGGGTTAAGTGATGTTTCAGCCCAGTGAAGATGAGACACTCTGTTGCATGTGCCCCAGTCCGTCCTCTGAAGCAGCTCTGTTCATCTCCAGGTGAACCCTGGTTCTGGCTCGGTCCGAAGGCCTGACGTTTGTCCATTTACCACGTTTATCGTCCTTTTCCACCTCTTTTCGCCCCGTTTGGACGCCTCTCCCTGCAGCCTCCCCCTTTGTTCTTCTTTAATGGATGTACTACCCCCTCCTTCCTCCCCCATTAGCACTCTCCCCTCACGCACACGCTCTCGCACACGCGTGCACACACGCTAAACGCGGCGTATCGCCTGCGGTTCTGCTTAAAAGCGAAACCGCAAGCGCTGGGAATCTTGTTATCGTGTGCGCCCCTTTTACGCTTCCCTCAAAATGGACCTCAACAGCCGCGCGTGCGCTTCGGCTGATATGAGGCACGCGCGTGCACGCAGCTCCACCTGGGGTCTCAACCATCACACGCACGAACACCCCCCACACACACACACGTGCACGCGCAGGAAAACCCATCCAAAACAACACGTCCAAACGCCGCTGTTACACGGGCAGATGCGGTAAAAGGAGCAGTGGTGGTGGGCTAGGTTTACGGCAGGGGCGGCGTTTTTCTCCCCCATTTCACATCCACACAGACACCCCACCTCACGCGCCGACACCCCCACATCCAGCAGGTCCTCACGCACGCCGAGCACGCGCCACGGCCCCCCCAGCACACGCGCCCCGACCCCCCCCCCCCCCCCCCCGAAACACACGTCCCGGACCGCGTCGGAACCGCAACGCACCTGGAGCAAGAAGCGTAGAACCAGTGCGCTCGAGCCGCGGCGTCTCCTCCGCCTCGCGCTCGCTTTGAGTTCCTCCGGAGCGTGAGTCGCGCGCGTTCGGAGCCGTCTCGCACCAGGACGGGAGGACGCGGGCTGGGTCCAGGTTTATGGGTTGGAGAGTGGAGGTAAATCCCGGGGAAAAAGACGCGGTTAGAGAGCGGCGCGGTGGCCCACTCACACACACTGGCTGCTTCGGCTCGCTTTGCCCCTGCTCCGCGACGCGCAGCCCCCCAGCGTGGAGCAAACCACTGCGGGGCCGCGCGGGGGGAGGGGTCTCCGAACACCGTACAGTAACACAAGCCCACTCTGCATTTGGGGGTTTGTTGTTATAAATGTGTACCAGGGTAGTGAAGTTACTCTTAAGCCTCTGATTGACATATTCGGAGAGAAATGTCGATTCTTAGGTGGAATTATTGAGTCCCTGTGAGTACGGGCTAATGGAGGAGTCCGGTCCTAATCTGCTGTTTTTCTGCTCCACAGCCAGATGTGGACCGGACCAGACTGATGGATGGACTGGACTGGACCTGCTTTGGTTCCGACTCAACTTAGACCTGATGCATGCCCTGGCCACGTCAGTTTATAGCTGGTTTAGTCCAGGCTTAGTACTGGTTTATTACTAGTTTAGACCTGGTTTAGTCCTGTGTTTAGTCTCCTTTGTTTTGTCCTTATTTTAGTCTGTTTCAACATGTCCAATGACTTACTCTGTCTCATGCTCAGAGGAAGTGACTAAAGCTGCTGTTTTTATTTTACATTCTGACAAAGTCTCTAGTGGAAAATAGCACACTCACTGGATCTATGTCGCTTTTTGTATCTGTTCATCATCTTTAATTTGATATAGACTATTGAAAAACTATAGTCTCTGTGTGTGTGCATGCCTACCGCTCTTCTGAAAATAAAAGTGAACATTGTATTTAAAAAGCAGCTGAGATTTGCTGCAGAGCCAAGGGAGAAACAAGGACCAAAGCAGGTCTAGCCCATGCCCGCTCTGGTCCCTGCAGAAGCCCCTGGTCCAGATCTCAGAATAGAGTGCGGCGCATTCACTGTATTTGTAGACGTCTGTAATTATCCCGATGTGTTTAAGGCCCTCTGTAATTTACCTGATCAAAAACCAGGATCGAGCCCAAACCCTGAACCCAACCCTGGACCAGGACCAGACCCAACCCAAGTCCAGATGGTCTCGTCTTCTCTGCTGCTGTCCTGTACACGGTGACCTGAGGGAACGTGCACGATATGTAATTTTCTCAAGTGCATTTCACTTTTGTCAAACCAGATCTAATTCAGAACTCATCATCAGTCGCTCTAAAACAAACCTAAACTCAACTGGTCCAGGTCAGAACCCAAACCTGGACTAATTCCTTGTCTAGACCGAACATCAGACCTTGTTAAGTCTTAATTAATTTTTAACTGCAGAGATGGCAGCAGGGAATAGAATGTCCTTAGTCAACGTGCTGTTTTTGTGGTTGGATAAAGTCTGATTTGTCGCTATAAATTAATCAAGTTCACTCTCTTTGCGTGTTACTTAAAATACACCTGATTTGATGCAAGATCAGTTGGAAAATCCACATTTGACATGATTGTTTTGACTGAAGTCGCTCTGTCTTTTAACAACACTTATCATTTCTGATCTGAGAAATACTTCTTGTGTTCCTCTTTTTGAAGTTTTCCAATTTTTTTCCTTTTTTTTCCTTTTGAAGCAACAGTAAAACCTTGCTTCCTTTTCCCCTCGGTCTCCCCAGACTCCTGTAAAACCAGTCTGAAGTGTTTGATAAAAGAGTGTGGTTTCTTAGATGAACCTCTTCACAGATAGGAAATGAAGCAGCCGCTGTAAACATAACAGACTTTCACAATAAAATTACCTCTCACATCTGGACACAGCATTTACAAAGCCTATACAAAACTGTAATACGTGTGGGACATTTCAGAGATTGGGTGATTTCTTGCTAATTTCTAAAGTACACAATATATTTAGTACAAACAAAAAGCTTACGATCAACTTTCAACTATTTGTTTTGTTTTTACAGTAAATTACATATTGTTCAAATGAATATCACATCAAATATTGGACTAAACACAGAACTAACCCTCTACAAGACCTGTAAAACCAGCACAATTCAAAATAACCCATAAAACAGTTTCTTTATCCTAATTCCGTATTCATTAATTGACTCTGTGTATGTTTTATTGTGGGGTCATTTACATAAACAAATAATCTTTCAGTGTTTAATGATGAGCTGTTTGCGCCGTTTGTTTAATAAAACTTCAAAGTAGAAACACACGTCTACAAATGAACGACAAAGTCCTCAAAGAGATACTAAAACGCATCCTGAGCACAAACATGAGCGGGTAAACTTCTGGAGAGGATAAATAAATGAAAGAGGGTCTGTGGTCACTGTCTGTAAACAGCAGTACACAGATCAGAAGAGTCCAGGATAACCACTCTGCCACAGTTACGCATTGAGAGGGACTTGTGCAATCTACCTCTATTTTAAGATTGTTTAATGTAAATATTAAAGAGCATTGTTCTGGAGAAAGAGGAAGGAAAAGTAAGTGGAGATCAAAATATATGTCATGCGCAAATTGCAGACGTTTTCGATGGTAAATGTGAGTAAGTTTCCTTATTTTGTCCCAAATTCAAGAAGTCAATATAATGAATGATGGACGAAAATAAATAGTGATGTCATAGCAGAGCAAACAAGTTCATTGGTTAATTTAAAGTAATCGATTACATGAATAAATGTCAACTAATTTGATAAGTGAAAAAGAATTTGCTGAACTACACACAGGCTTTAAAACATATGTGCAGAGAGAAGAGGTTTTATGACTCACAAAGCAGTAATGACCTCTAAAGTTTCTCTATTTTGTTATAAATATACTCTATACATATGTGTCCTCAGCAGCGTCCTTCTCGTCAACGAACTAATATATTCACTGAAAGAATAATTGCCAGAAGAGCTTTAGTTATAGCCTAATATTATGCTTTTTCCAGACACTCAAAGTCACTTGTGGCTGCTCCGCCCACCAATTACTCACACACACACACACACACACACTTGCAGCTCATCTTTATCATGTGTATTTGAGATCTTAGATTCCAATATTTAATTTGACTTTAAAACCATGTATCTTGGATGTAAAACTCCAACAATGGAAATGATCGACGGATTTGTCTGTGGAATGTACTTTTGGCTGCAGCATTAAAGGCAATAACATGACTTGATTTTATCTTTTCACTTTCTGGTCTTGTGTTTGTTCTGTCTGTATTTATATATATGTGTCTCCATAGACACAACATGAACTCTGAGCTGGGATTGAACTGGCGCCTTCAAAAAAGCACTGAACGTGACAATCAGGAGTGGAGGAAAGTAACTCAAACCACCTCTGGATCAGATAAACATGCTCGTCATGCTTCTGTTATCATTTTGGATTCTCTCTCAGACCAATAATCCAAACCTGCAATTCCACCAACAGCCTCTAGTCCCACCACAGGACTCCTCTGCTCCTCTTTCACCTCCGTCTTCTCTCTTTCCCTTCCCTCCTCTTCTCTCCTTCTCTCCTCCCTGCGCGTCTCCTCTGTCCTTGCCCCGCCCCTCTCTGCTGTTGCCGTGGAAACTCAGACTGTGACCTGATTCATCAGAAAAAAATCACCAGGACTTCAAAGGCTTCATCCTCTGTCGCCTAGCAACAGGAGAGAGAACACCTAAGACCGGGACCAAACCTGAACCAAACCAGAACTAAACTAAGACTGAAGCGGGTCTGAACCAACTCTAAACCAGGACTGAACGAGGGATCAGCCAGGATCTAACGCAGAACTGAATCTGGACTAATAAATCTGTATTACAGGACCAGTGCAGTGGTGTTACTGACGTCAACAACTGCCTCAAGCCCATAGTTGCTCAATAGGTTGTACAATTATTTTTAATCTCACTAAAAGTGCAATTTGAATGGATAAAAATGTTTACATTCAGCAATTATTTTGGTAAGAAAGTGTCCTACAAAATACAAATATCCAGACGTGATATCTACTGTATAAACCTGTATGAAATGGTGTATAAACCTGCAAACCCTGTAGTTTAAACCTCTATAAACATGTTCGGAAATTGGATTTGCGTATTAGTTGTTCATATTTCAATGCTCTCTCAAATGTGACTGCTCCTGGACTTTAAAATGTGCACAAATCTAATCCTGTGCAAATTGTTCATTCTTATTAAAGATGAATCCATTATGCCTTTCAGAACTTGACACAGTCCTTTTGACTCATTCAAGCTGTGTGTTTGTTTAAGGCTGGGTGATTTGACCAGCAGGAAGCCCTGTCACTGTGACCTGATGAAGTCACTGTTTAGTTCTCACTTAACGCGAAGCCTTAAAGTATTTACTACAGATAAAAGAACACGCTACTGAACAAGGTTGGGTCAAAGATCTGATTAAGAAATGTGGTTCATTGGTCCACTGTGGTCTGGATGAAATAATATATCATGTTCATCTCACTAAGAAAAACTTGGAATAAAAAATAGAAATAACTGACATTTTTTCTAGGTCTATTTCAGGTCTAAAGCAAAATTAAAGAAGGACTCAAATAAATTCAAACCACGTCTGATCTTGATCTCATATATAAACCTGCCAGAATAAGGTAAATTCAGGGGTAAATCCAGATGTGGTAAATGTGTGAAAGTGCTGCCTCCCTGTGGACACAACCATAAGTACAGTTTAACACGGAAACTGAATTCATTATTGTTAAAGGTGGTATGGACGATTTTTTTCAGCAAATTTTTTATCATATTTCCTCGTGGCGTGGATAAATTTGTCCTGCCACGTATCAATCATAAAACGCACCTACCGCTCACCTGCAGCCGCGTGCGGTTCGTGCCCACGTTTACGCGTGCCTAAGCGCATGGATCTATCATAATATAGTTCCCCAGTGTACGGGGCAAAATGAAGACGGAGAAAGACAGTTCGAGCTGACGCAGAAGTGGACAGAAATCTACGGGAGACGAGAGATGCGATGCGCTCCGTTGCGCTAATAAACAAACGCACGTGTGTGTTGTATCAGTCCGCACGGGCGAGTGCACATGCGCACTTCCACCTGCGTTCTCAAATCGCCGAAAAATCGTCCATACCGCCTTTAAGGTAAGTACTTATCAACTACCTACCAATTTATATATATATATGTGTATTTTTTTTTATTACATTTTAGCTTTGTTTTTAATACATAAAACAGTGCATAGCATAATCTAACAGTGTCAGGCATATTGTCTTTGAGCACATGTCTCATCTCTCAAGGCGCCTCCACTCAGCTGGAGGGTCCCGGGGTCCTCTGGGTTTCGCCACGCGTTTATTGAAACCTGGGGGAAATACAAAAATACATTAACAACACATTAGAGATTTACAGCTTGATATTTAATTATGTATGACGTCTGAAAAGAGACACGTCTAATTGTTTGCAAGTGTTAGTCAGGACTAAACATGGGGAATCTGTGTTTCAGTTCTATGCAGCTAAAATGTGGAACAGACTGAAGATGTGAGACAGGCCTCTTCCCTTTGCAATGTTTGAATCCAAGCTAAAAACAATTTTGTACAGCTGTGCATATGAATTAATGTAAAGAGAAAGGGGGACCAACAAACCAATCAATAGCCTGTATATCAGTTTTATATGAGGTTAGAATTCTTGTTATGTTTGGGTATTATTAATACGTTTGGTTGGGAGATAATGAATCCGTAGTCCAGGAAGTGAGGAAGGGTTCAATGCAATCAAATGATGGATCGTACCAATCCCATTAGAGGGGGGTAAGCTGATGGAGGCCGAGGCTGAAGGAGTTACGTCCTCGTAGTCATCGTCTGCTTCTGTCGCTGACCCTGAGGCCTCTGCAAGTACACAAAATGATAATGAGGCTTTAAATACCACTTTATTATTATTATTATTTTTTACATCTTTTGCAATTCATACTGTATCAAATAACTATTACACAATTACTTTGAGGATCCTGTTCACTGACAATGGCAATAAACCCTCTTCTGATTCTGACCCTAAAGTGTGATTGACCTGAGATCAGGTGATAGTGCGGCTTGACGTCAGAGCTAGTGGGCGTGGCCAAGTCATACAGGTGGGTGTCCGAGGAGTGGGGCTTGGCTCGCGGTCGGACCGTGCTGTAGACTGGGGCAGGGGTCATCAAGTGGGCGTTGTCATAGTGATGGGTCTCATCTGCTTTCCTGGTGACAGATTCAGGGCATTCACATATTCTACTTTATTCATGTTTTTTTGGAATACAATGCATTTTTGATAACTTATGAATAGCATATGTGAATGATAAACTGATTTGCAGCAGAAAACACTTGTAATGAGATGATGCAAACAGATGGATACATATAGTTTGGTTGTAGCTTGTACCTGGGGAGGGAAGAGGACTGGGGTGCAGAGCTCTTCTTGTTAACCACAGCATACGTCACATCCATGTTCTGCTGCTGGGACCTGCTCCAAATACAGAAATAATAGTTAAACCAAGAACTGTGCATTGTAAACAAAGCATGAATTTTGGCATGAGGTTCTTTGGGGAATATGTCTGTTAAAGGTGGGTGAGATTTTCCAATATTTAATTGGAGTTGGCTCCCCAGCTTGGCATGAAGAACTGAAGGTAAAACACAAACTCGTGGAGACATTAATATTACAATTACTGCAGATGGCAATATGTTTAAAGCTGAAATCTCTCAATTTTCTGTCTTATTACGTTTTCTTGTATTATTGATGCAAATACAACCATTACTCTTATTATTACAGTAGGTGTTTGATATATTTTGACTATACATACATTTAAATTATGTGATGGCAATTTTTACGAGGGCCCCAGGAAGACTTTCACAATTTTCTAGGTGCCAGATCTAGATTTTTATCACAAAACATGAACATTTTCAAAGTTCACATTTACAAGAGCTGAATTAAATAGAGAAATGGTGAATCATGGTGTGACAATATGATTAAAATATCAGATCGTCACAGCTTTGACATCAAGATTCTCCCAGCCATGTCTGCGCTAACTGTTCTTGGAGTCTTGGGTGATACAAATATCTACATGTTGTGCTTTATTTGTAACTTCCCATTATAACTCCATTCTACGAGAACAGGGGCAAAAGAGTAAAACGAGCAGACTCCTGGTTTAGCCTGGTGCCATTGCTATATTTCGGAACGATTCTGAGCGCTCCATCCACAGAATACGATGTTGTCTTTCCTTCGCTTCCTGATTCGAGAGTTTCCATGGAGACGATGAACATGATGCTGATGGGGGACCGGTGTGATGGAGGGGGTGGGGGGTTTATGTGTTGGTGTGTGTGGGTTTGAGGGGGGGTGACACTGAGGAGACTGAGAATCTCACTCTGAACTGGTCACACCTCCATATGGGCCATCTCGCACCACATTCTCATTAAACCGAGCCAATATCGAGCAGCTCTGTTCCTGTCTGCTGCTCCGGCTCGGCTCTATTCTTCCAACTAAACACAACTAAACCAAATCAGAAGTAAACAGGGACCAAACCTGTCGTCAGAGGCAGATGCGGTGACACTCTTCTGAGGCTTCTTCGGCTGAAAACAGATCA
Organism: Eucyclogobius newberryi; assembly: GCF_026437365.1. Classification (NCBI taxonomy): domain Eukaryota; kingdom Metazoa; phylum Chordata; class Actinopteri; order Gobiiformes; family Gobiidae; genus Eucyclogobius; species Eucyclogobius newberryi. The sequence continues at coordinate 21,851,307 of NW_027315801.1, forward strand.
AATTCAAAGATGTAAAAATCTACTCGCCAAAATGCATCCTTAAATGAAGAAGCGTCAAAAACCTGCTGCAGATCGTGCACTCACACTATAATCAAACTAATGACTATGATTCAAACAGGTTCTTTGTCTACCACGTGTACATTGGAGGGTGTGGTCCTAAAAGTGTCCCATTTTAACTGCAATAACTACTGTATATTTTTCACATACGTTCCGTAAACACGCGTACATCGATTTGCTGCTTGTTTATTGAAATAGAATAAGGTGGCACATTATCATGATTAAATACCACTGAAATAGCATGAGATCTCGCTGAACAAGACACAGAACGATGAAGAAGAATTCTTTAAAAAAATAAATAAATAAATATATATTTACATATTTATATATATATATATATATATATATATATATATATTAATTATAATAATACTTTTAAAAAACTCACCTCAATTGTCTACTCTAGAAAAGCCCTGGTTTAGTCCTTGTTTGGTCATGGTGTAGTTTTGGTTAAGTTTTGGTTCAATCCTTGTTCAGTCTTGTTTAAGTTTTGGTTCAGTCCTGTGGTGATGTTATGTTTAACTGCTCTCAGAAACAGGAAGTGTCACTTCTCTGTGAGCTAGCCTTCCGCTCACTCTTTATTTGTCACGTTTGAAAACGTCCTTGTGCAGCTGTGAGTCCGACTGAGGCGGGTTCACCTCAGAGAACGATTCAAAGAGGAATTGACTATGTCAAAATGTACAACTATACTCAAAAAGGGCTTTTTGGTTCATTTCTTATACAACACTGTGAAGAAAGAGGGAAATCCTTTCACCTTTTACTTTTTGGTTTATAAAACGTTAATAAAGCATAAATAATGATTAGATTGGATAATGTTGTTAGTAAAATCTAAAGTAATTCATTAAAATATCAATACAAGTTTACATCCATATTCAAGCAACCAAAAACAGCTATTGACAAACTAAAATATGTGCATGTTTTAATGAAACTCTTAAAGTATATCACATCTAACATCGCCTGTCGGGCTATGCAAAATTGACAAACATGTATTTCATGAGTTTTTCCCAATTTTCTGACGATATTATATCAATCCAACAGAAATGTGTCAAACATGTCTTTAAATGTATTAGTTGAGGTTTAATCATCAGACAAATGTGAAACATTGATAAACTGTATCACAAAAGTGCAGAAATATCACTATATAATTTTATTTGAACGTTTACAATCACCTTTTTAACTCACTTGAAATTTTTACCATAAATTATATACTTATATTACATACGTATTCTACTTTTGCATATTCAACTTTTGCGTACCATAACACATTCACGATGTGATCTAAATTTCGATGTATTGCCCACCTTTACTTGTACATTACATCATCTATTCAATTCCCCTAAGACTTCATTGGAGCCAAATATGTGGGCAAGAATGGCATTTAAAATTTGGGCCAGAAACTCTCATTTTATTCACCCAAAGCAGAGCGCACTCATCATTGTCAGTATTGCAGCAGTGACGTACTAGCAGTAGAAGTAGGAGTAGGACAGTAGCAGTAGGAGTAGGACAGTAGTTAGTACCCGTGGTAAGTTGCAGTAAACAGAAGTAGAGCTGTTCTTCTGGAGGAACCATCTGATCAAACAGGAAGTGGCCGTGTAGATGAAGCGGTACTGTTCCTTTCAAAATAGGATAAAAATCAGAAAATGAACAGCGTAATTCAACGTCGTATCAATGTTTGAATCTATACCATTGCAAGATAGGGACAGCACCGTGTGAGTCTCTTAGTGTTCTTTTGATTTATACAGTATGTCTACTTAAGCCATAGCATATACAGCATTGAATAGATGATAATGACAGAAATAGCCAATTCTAACTATAGCAAACCTCCACATTCTTGTTACTTGAATGATTATTGGGGATTTCCAGCTTGCTCCAGATGCTGCTGTCTAAACTGAAATGGAAGAAGTGTGAGGGTTGAACTTCCTGGTTTTCTATTACGTTTACATCTACTTTTTCTTTCCCCCCCCTTTTTTTAAAAAACAGTTGTAAGTGTACACCATGGACGATGTTGTGTGTCGTACTTTGGTCTGCACGGCGCTGGGTCGCTGCCTTCTCAGCTCCATGACAACCCTCATGATGTTGAAGTCTGAGGTTAACTTCTGTCAAAATAAAAAGCAAAAGACGTTCAGAGTAACTGGAGTGGAGAGGCTGGAGACAGTTTAACCACACTGCCGCTCTCTCACCTGGTGTATCAGGAGTTGGTAGACTTGGTCCAAAGCGCAGATGACTCCAGTTCTTCCACAACCAGCACTGAGAAAATATCAATATCGACACGTTTTAGAGGTGAAGTAGCCATGACATCATACGACACAATCACAATACTTACGGAATGGAAACAAATTTAGAATAAAAACTCAAATAACCCCATAACTTCCTGTTGTGTATTTGCAAAAAATTTGACTGGGACCAAAACCAGATCTGTTTGTTCGAGGGACACATGTATTTACATAGATTTATATCAGATAAACGTTATTATATGACCTGTTATGACTGCACATACATCTACATATATTACCATCTGAGCCATGTTTATATTTACATTCATTTGGACGGCATTAGATCTCATTAGTCGTCGAGTTGTTGTGGTTTTAGTGTTTTCAAATTAGTGGGACAAAGTAGGACTCTTAAAAAACTCACTCTGATCTTTATTAGAGCAAAAATGAGCAAGAAATGAGAGATTATATAACACATTCTATATTGTATTCAAAAATGATAGTTATTTATGAATGGAAGGACAAAGGACTTTGACTTTACTTTTGAGTCCGAGTCTGAGTGCGTAGCCAAGATAAAGGATGGATCGTGTAACATGATCTAAATGCATGTAAATGTGTAAATGCGTGAACGTTTTAGACGGAGCAGATGTGACTGTTCTACAAACAGCGAGAACTGATCCATATTCACCTCCTTCTGTCACCGACCCGTCTGTCTGCAGCTCACCAGAATATCAGCCAGCCACATGAGATCCCAGCCTAGATTAGATCCCTGCAGGTCGTGAAGTCCAGTCTCACCTGCAGTGCACCAGTTTCAGTTCGTGGTTTTGAGGATGCTGGGCTCTCTGGACCGGGTCTGGACTGGACTGCTGAAGGGCTCGCATTCTGTGGAGCAGGTCCAAGACCCCCGAGGCCTCCTGCGGAACGTTGTGATCCGGCCATGAGAGGAACTGCAGCTGGGTCACCACACGCACGTCCTGCAAATGATGATGGATGAACCCGTAAGCGCAGTAAAATCCACAAAATGCTGGGACTTACTTTGTGAAAACGTCCCACTGTATTCATCCCACGCACCGCATCAAAATTGGAACTACGCTCGGACTGAACTTGGAACTAAAGCTGAACTAAACCAGGACAAGAACCAAACCAAACAAGGAGCACACCGTTAGATGCCCCTATCTTAGTTATACATACAGTCACAGGGATGTCAAAGGAAAGCCACCAATATTCAAGCGTATTTAAACACATGAAACACAAAAATAGAGAAATCACACAAGGACAGCTGGGTCACTACACATACATCCTACACAAGTCTCATCACGGCCAGGGCACAGTCAGCCTCCACATATCACCGCATACTCAGACGAGGTTGACACATACAAAACATGGCACATATGACACCAGGCAGAGCAGACACGGCCCACACACACGCACACACACACACACACCCACACACGCACACACACGCACACACACACACACATGCTCTACACTAGTCTGTGCATGTAACACATACGTGACATGTGCCCACACAGTATGGCACACTGAGAGACACAAGAGACTGGAAAGAAAGCCTGCACCCGAGTGTTTGCTGTTTAGCTGTATGATATAACGTTGGGAACAGTTTGGAAAGTGTTAAATACTTGGTTGATTCCAATTGATTAAATCCCAACTGATATTCATGATGATGGATTAATGCAAAAGTTCTCCTGACTGACACATATCTAGAGGTGGGCAATAGATAAAAATGTAGATAATAAACTTTCAAAAAATGGTACAAAGGGATTTTTCTGCACTTTTAGTATTAGTTTGACCGGCGTTTCACATTTGTCTGATAATCAAACCTCAACTAATACATTTAAAGACATTTTTTTAACATATTTCTGTTGGATTCAAATAATACTGCTTGAATATTGTTATTGGGATGCATGACTTCATCCATGTGTGGGGAAAAAGTGTTTCTGAAATTCAATCTCTGACCCTCAATTTTCTCCTGGGACAATATAATATCAAGCATTTGATTTATTTTTGCCATTGCACATGCTAATCAAGCTAAACTGTAAATACTTACACCTGTATACTGCATGAATATTTGATTTCAAACGAAGTGTAAAGTTTAAAAAAATGCCCTTTAGCTTCTCAGCCCATCCATGGTGTGTCAGAAATAATAACGATCAATCACAAACAAACAAACAAACAAACAAACACACAACATTGACAGTAAAGTTCTCAATGTATTTTTACCTGTTTAAATGAGACCTGGAGTTCTCTGACTGTGAGGTGTTGAGTGGGACTGGACTCCCCCTGCTGGACACATACATGTACTGCACTCAGAATCCAACTTTATCAACTGGAATATATTTTCTCTCCAGCTTTTAGAAGGTGCGTTATCATGATATAGTAATAGTAGTAAATATTCTCACACAGTGAACAGAGAAAGGTCCAAATGTTGTGGTTTGGTTCGGAGGTGACCAGTAAACCTCACACTTTTTCTGCAGGACAGAAATTACACATTTACTGTGTTGCATAACTGTGCACCTGACACCAGTGAGGGGAATCCACCAACTGCATTAACCTGTAATAGATTTACTGCAACATGCATGTACTCGAGCAATATTGTTTTAGCAACAGTCGTCTTTCTTGGGTAATTCAATGACTTAAACCAAAGCAACAAACTCTTTAAATTACTCCACTCAAGTTTGTCAGACTGTAATTACCTTGGACATTTCAAACTCTCTGCAGGCCATCACTATCACCTGGAACGACAAAGACACAGAATGGCATTTATTTGGAATTATAATATACTCAAAGTCAGTGCTGCTGCTCCCATTACAGTAGAAGGGCATCAGGGGCTCCAAAGGCACAGGTTGGACTGAATGACATTGACTATTTGTCCAGACACTGCACTGTTCCTTTTTGCAATTAAACAGGGGATCTACAGTAGGCATATTCTGTATTTAGATTTTATTCATTAAAGTATGACTCGGGACTCTCAATATGACACGGATTAAGCTGGGAACTACACATACATATTCTACGAACCACAAAGAGATTTTAGATTGTGCAAATGTGAATATTCAATTAGAAACCGTGAAAATGAGAGAATGTAACAAGTTGCACGACGCGTTGAGCTGGTGCGGCTCCGCGGAGCTGACACCGCCGCGCGCGCAAAGCCAAAGTAGTTCAACTTCTCTCTTACACATGTTTACGTCACGTGTTCATAAATGCATCAGAAAGCGTCAGTCGTTTGCGGCTTGTCGTGTTTTCTAAAGCCTCTGTTCAGCAGAAGAAACAGGGGCGGAGCAGGGACAATTAGGGGCTGTGGGAAATAGTCACTAAGTTGTATTAGAGCAGGGGTTCTTAACCTTTTTTCTCCAATTCCCCACTTTTTAGTGAGCCAACTCTCCATTTCCCACCTCAGCATCGGTCTTTGACAATTCGATTTTAACCCATGCAGTGTTTATTACGTAAATATACGCTTTGCTTTTTTGAGTCATTTTAACGGCCCTTAATTTTTGTTTGCATATATTATATTTTTTACTGACTGGAAATAAAATACTTATGAAAAGATTTGTTATGTTTTTTTGCCGCTGTTGACATTTCTAACCCAACAGTGTTGTCACTTTTATCCAAACATGACTTACAATACCTCACATATTCGTTGTTTTTGTAATTTTTGTAACTAATTAATTAATTAATAATAATAATAATTCTTATGTATTTTTCACACGTTTGAAGGGCGTTAGGGGGCACCACTGAGAATGTCTGCTTTGAGCACCCAAATGGCCCTGAACAAAGTCATACCTTCACCCGATATTCCCAGACCATCCTCCAGAAGTCAGTGAGGGTTGAGCTGAGAGGAGCCTGAGCCGCAATATAACCTGACAGTGACCCCTACAGGAGAGATACAGACATGACAATTGATGATTCAAAAGAGGGACCTCTTCTTGTATCATGGAGGAAATGTGTTTTGCCAATAATATATGAGCATAAACCTGAATGAAGCTTGCGTTGATGTAGTCTCCATCCAACTCTGAAGTTCTGAGAGACAGAATTACTCTGGATTCATCATCTAAACACAGAAGAGTATAAAGGATAAAGGATAAACCAGGCCAGGAGAGACAACAGTGTGTAGTACTGACACATGATACTGACACATACATAGGGTGGCAAATAGTATACGGTACTTATAATACTTACAGGGCAGTATATCTTTGTATCTGTTCTTCTTGATGTTTTCTTTTTGCGCCCCAGTTTCTGAGCACTGTGATTTTTTCCATGCCACCGAATGAGAACGCAAAGCCTAGAAATCATTAAAAAAAACACAGTGATAGTGCTGCATTGTATTATATTACAATTTTTGTTTTTGTTTTTTTTTACGTAGTACAAGTACAACAACTATAACAACAGTTCCTTGTTTTCCCTGCAAAACATATAAAATGTAAAATGGAATAACGGTTTGCTGTGTGATCTCAGACAATGAAAGCTTTGGAGAAACAGGAAATTAACCAACAGATCACATGACGTGCTAGGTTTACTCCTGCTACACCAACAAATGAGGTGAGCCCACTCCTGCATACTCCCACGCAGTATTAAGAGACGTTATCAAAATACATGTTGACTTTATTGTTCATGAATAAATAAGAGATGTTACAACCATAATGGATAAAAAAAAATATTATTCTTTAATGGTCGCAGCCATATGTGTCCTTATTCTTATTGCAGCTGATCTGAGCCATGATCCTGGTCAGTGTGACTTTGTTGTCTACACTGTACCTTTTCTGGTGGAAGCTCTGCAAATTGCTTGTCTCCATGGAGATGTTATTGCCTCGGCTGTTCACAACATGACGTTCAAGAATAAATTAATCTATCGCCATGGAGACAAGCAGGTGACTCCACCAGGTCAAGTTACTGGTCAGATCTGTGGAGGGATGACCTCGCTCACGGTGAGAATCCATCTTTTTTCAAGGGATTTTGAGAAATAAAGGAGAATAATACATGAGTAATTGAATAAATGCTAAATAGATAGGGCCATACTGTGAAATATTTCAGTCCCACAATATACAGTTGTAGCTGTGCATACGGTAGGTAAAAAATACATAGATGCACTATTTATGTAATGTAATGTGCGTCATTCTACTCTCTGCTTCTCATGGTTTATTTTGGTGAACCGTGTGTCATGTGGATTTTCTGCTCAAGGTTCTAGGTTTCAGAATATATTTCAAAATAAATGAAATTACTAAAAACAGCACAGAGTTAATTATGAGTCCCTTTCTCTTTAGTCAGACTCAGACTAATATAAAGAAAGTATTTGTATAAGTCACAGCACACGTATACCAGGCTCCAAGTGCAGACGGCCGCAGTGTTGAGTTTCAATCCTGATTCTGATCATTTACTGCGTGTCCTCCCTCCTCTCTCACCCCCATTTAGTGCTTACCTTTTCTGTCTGATAAAGCCTTCGGGCCAAAGAAATATTTAAAAAAGAAAAAGTCACCCGTATTTTATGCTAAACAGTAGCATCACAGGCATTCATTGTTTTGCCAGTATCATACAAGGGCAACTACGTATGTCCCAGTGACACAAAAGGATCAATTGTAACGTGATGTTTTATTAGCTGTGTTTGTAAGATATCTAAAGGTAAATGCATTAAAAACTACGAGGAAGCTAGGGATTCATTTGAATATTCTAATAAAACAACTACTGAACACTGCATTCAATGTGGATAGAAGGAAATCCAGGAGGGTGGCCAAAGTTAATCTGACTCCTGTTTGCATAAACCAGGGGTTTCCAAACTATGGCCCGGAACACCATTTTTTGTTGGCCCTCAGGCTTGACCCAAACAACAACCAAAAATACTTTTTAATGTAAAATTGGAAAAATGCAAACGTTTTGATATTTATACCAACCTAATATTAATGTTCCAAGTCTTATTAAAGATGTGGAGGCATCGAAACTATATGTTACGGGTTAGAGTTAACACTTCAGTGATTTGATTACCGATCATTTCGTTTTGGGAACCATAATAGAATCTATGACAACAACACATATAGTGGCTTGCAATAGTATTCGTACCCCCAGAACTTTTCTGTGAAAGAGCAACACAAAGTGATTGTGAGTGGAGAACAATTATATTGTGTATTATATTATTGTGTCGCTTTTTTTACAAAATATACGAATACTATTTAAGTTTGTGGTTGTGATGAGACAAAATGTGGAAATGAATAAATTCAGCTGGTGTGGATGTATCTCAGGTGTGGGCTAGGACAAGATCATTATGTACAGTAAGACTATTAACCAAGACTGAACAAGAACTAACAAAACCAGGAACAAGAAGAGTCTCAGTATGATCTTATTACACTAATAGTGGACAGTAGTCACAGAAGCGGTAGCAGCAGAAGTGTGCACTCACAGTAAACTCCTGTTCGATGGTGTTCTGGGTCACGCCGTCCACAGAGAGCAGCAGGGACGAGAGCTGCTCCAGATATGACATGTTCAAACATTCACCTGGCTGGAACGTCACATTCAGATTTATTTCAGACATATTTCACACAAACCATATTGTATAGATGGCATATGTGTAATGTGCCTTAACCACCGGGCAGCACTGACATGGTTTTTCTGGTGCAGCGTGTGACACTTACTTGAAAATATATTGTCTATCTGTTTTTAATGCATATTATGGATTCAGCCTTACATACAACAATTCAACATAATGCAAAATACTCTCTGTTGATCAAAAGTACTTTTATATTGCACGTTCTCCTGTGGCTAGTCTTTCAAAATGTAGGTAAGTGATCTGCAGTTTCTGACTTCCTCTTGAATCATGTTATAATTCATTCACAAAGATAACATTAGATTTGTTTACATACCTGTGTTACAGTCTATCACCAAACCAACTTCCCAATTGCAGTGTCCAGAAAGCACTACAGTATTTTCAGCAGTAGCAATAGTAGATGAATGTCCAGCCTCGTCCTACAGCGATATCCCCAGATATCTTGACAGAACAGGTCCAGTCAGTGGTATCAGTTGCAGTGGTTGTTTTTGCTTCAGCAGAAGTGGTAGAAGTGAAATCTATTGAAGCCTGTGAGACGCAGCTTCAGTTCTGTTAATAATTCACTCTCATCAGGAAGTAAAGACTAACTGTTCACGGACAGAAGCCGGCTCACAGGGAAACCAGAGACTTTTAACCTGCAAACCTTAACCCTACTGTTCTTAAAATGAATAGTTGTTTGTTCTGTTCATTCACTTTACCAGGTTTGGTTCAGATTTTATCCGTATAACCCTGGTTTACTCGAGCCGGTTGATTTTGCTGTATGTGTGAAACTATCACCTATTAAATAGACAAGGGTATAGTCCAAAAACAAACAGAAAGGGGAAATTGTCTTTACAAAAAATAGAAAGGGAAAATATTTTATGAAAGAGGAGAAAGGAGGCATGGATGAATGAATTAATGAATGAATTAATCAAATAAAAGCATAATCTAGCACCTTCATGTCAGCCATCTCCACAGGTCAAAATGTTCATACCAAGTACCAAAAAGTTTAAAATGACAAAGGGTCTGGCACATTTGGGGGAAACACTGGTTATTTTCATAGCTCAATATTTTAGCCAGATATCAAAACATAAATATGTTTTTCTTTTTTTTAATTTTCATTGCAGATTTAACATTTTATGCACTTTGAATTGTTTCTAATTTTGTCATGTTAGTACCTACAATTAGTCTTCATGTGTGCATAATATACTCTGACAAAAACCGGACACCGTTCTTAGTTCTTCAAAGTTTAATCAGTTCCTCCCTCGGTTCCTGAATCTCGCTCAGAGTGAGACATCTGCCCGGCTACTGCTCTCTGCGCTGCGTCCGTCTCCGCCGCTAGCTTTAGCCTGCGAGCTAGCTCCGCGCGCAAACATGGCTCTGTCGCAGGCTTTATCCGAGGAGGAGTTCCATCGGATGCAGGTAACACGCTCGTCTGAAAGCCCTTTACCCGCGCATACGTCTCGATTCACTGTCACGTTCGTCGCAGCTGTTGTCAGGGCGGAAAGTCGGGTGCGACGCCTGTTAGCTCTGTGCTAACCCGTCAGTGTAACCAAGCGAAGGGTAACCACCGTTAAAGGGGTTGGTTCGGTTCAAACCTCACCGATTACCGAACGGAATGTCATATTACGCGTCTGGTGGCTTTAATGCGTAGAAAACGTTCATAGATATGCAATTCATGTATTGTTGGGGGTTTCCGTTCTCCGATTTAGTGAGATAAATCATGATAACCACGGCCCCTTTCCGTTAGCTCCCGATGCTAGCCCGTATTATTTAGTATGACAGTTAGCACCAGGTTCTGCCCAGTTGAGAGTCACGGGGTTTGCTGCACTGCCCGATTACATCAACAGCATCTTCAAGGATTTGTGAAAAATGAAACCCAGATTCAGATCTTTAATAAAAATACGCGTTTATTATCTGGATGCTAACGCGTTGCTAACTGTTGTTTTTAAGTAGATTCTCGCATGGACACACTATTTTCCACTGCCTCCAGCTAATTACACAGTCGGTCTCCAGTGTACGGATAATTATATGCTTGTTACACTTTTAAACCTTGCTACATTTCTCATTTAAACGTGGGATTTTTGTACTGTTACTTTTCGTGAGTGTCAGGCAAATTATTCCTGATTTGAGGGATTTTTGAGAAGACCTTTCCTCAAAAAATATAATATTTTGAATTTAATTTCACAATTACTATAACAACAGAGCACCGTTTCCATAGCTTGAAAGCATGAATAACTTTCTGTGCAGCAGTAAACATGCCCTTTGGTCCCATTACAACCATATCTCAACAATTAAAATTATATTGTTAGGTTTTATAGTCTTAAATGTTTTTTGATTAGCCGTCCTCATTGTGAGGCAAATACTATGTCCCACAAGAGAGAAGTGCATAAGTTCTCGTCTCTTATTCTTAAAAAATAAAACTTCATACATTCATAGTATAATCCAAGTGGAAAAAAACATAGTTGTCCTGATATTTATGTACACCAAAAACCTAAACTCACTTTACTTTGAAATAATATTAGGTTGGATAAGATAAACTTATCTTAGTTTTGTTTAGTTAATTAGCGCAGCTCCAGAATTACTACCATATTTTCCGGACCATAAGTCGCTCCTGAGCATTAGTCGCACCTGAGCATTAGTCGCACCTGAGCATTAGTCGCACCTGAGCATTAGTCGCACCTGAGCATAAGTCGCACCTGAGCATAAGTCGCACCTGAGCATAAGTCGCACCTGAGCATAAGTCGCACCTGAGCATAAGTCGCACCTGAGCATAAGTCGCACCTGAGCATTAGTCGCACCTGAGCATTAGTCGCACCTGAGCATTAGTCGCACCTGTCAGAAAATGCATAATAGAGAAGGGAAAAAAACATATATAAGTCACACTCGAGTATGAAATGCAGTTGCAAGTGTGAAAATAACAAATATTATCACATATAAGTCGCTTCGGAGTATAAATATATAAGTATAAATATAAGTGTAAGTCGGCCAAAACTATGAAAAAAGGTGTGACTTATAGTCCAGAAAATACGGTAGTTGCTTTTGACATTCTATGTGGTGGTTTGCTTTTTAACCCATCGGAAAGTGAGTGCTGGAGAGGTGGAGATTGGTAATGTAAGGAATGGAGGGCAAACTCTCCTGAACTTCACCCTTGAAATTGATTGGATGTTGAATTAGACTTTCACATGCTCTGGAATGCACATAGTTCTTTTATAGTGGTGATTTCATGAAGGAGAAGCTAATTTTAATTCATTCATTCTGCTAAACTGCATATTTTTGTTGGGGTAAAATATTTTAAATGAGAATTATGACAGCAGCAATGTCATAATGCATGTTTTGCATCTTTCAGCCCTCCTTCTTCAGCTGTGGGTATTTAGTTGTTTGTATTAATTCATATTTGACTCTGCTCTTTTGTCTCCAAGGCACAGCTGCTGGAGTTAAGGACTCAGAATTATCAGCTCTCAGATGACCTGAGGAAAAACTCTGCAGGTAACACTCCTCTGGGTGGGAGAGAGTTTGTATTGGTAGTTAGAGAAGCCATAGTGACACGAATGCAGCCATGTCTGGAAACTGTGCTACATCAACAGTGTGACTGGAAGTGGATGAATATGAGTGACTTTGGAGTTAGGTCTAAATGTCTAAATGTTACGTTATGTGACCAGAATGATACTGTTGAGGCGGTCGTCACACTGATGTCGTGTCACGTAACATAAATAAATCTGTATTTGCTCCAAAAATGGTTTGCTGCTTCAGATTTTTGAATGGTTTATTTCAGAACTGAACAGCCTCCGGCAGAAAAATGTGGTTCTGGAGAAAGACTTTGTTAAAGCTCAGAAGGTAATATTAATATAAGATATGCATAATGTTATGTTTTATATTTTGAGGTTATTGGAAGTAAATTAAATGTTTCTGTTCCAGGCGGTGACCAAAAGTAAAAAGGCTCAGGTGAGTCTAACGGGAAACTAAAAATAGAATCCCACCTACTTTGAATAGGTTCAAGAAACATTTTAGATTATAATGATAATGTATAGAGGAAGAAGTTCAAATGAAAAGTTCTGTTATTGTGTGTATTATGTTGTAGGAAGTAGAGGCTCTTTTGGGGGAGAATGAGATGCTCCAATCCAAACTCCACAGTCAGGAGGAAGACTTCAGACTCCAGAACTCCACTCTGATGACAGAACTGTCCAAGGTGCAGTATATACTATGTGTACTTTACACAATTTATTTTGTGTTTAGTCCCATTCATGGCCCGGATTTGTCCTGACTTCAGGACTGAGTGATGAAAGTTTACCACTGATTGCTTTTACTGACACAGAAGCTCTTTCTGAGACAGAAGCTCTTTCTGAGAGCTTCAGGCAAGAGCTTTTCAGTCAGAAAGTCAGTGTCATAGTCTATGTCTGTAGTGTATGAATATTGTATGAATTGGGCTATGTACCTGTTTTGCAGCTGTGCACACAGATCGAGCAGTTAGAGCAAGAAAACAAGGCTCTGAAGGAAGGGAGAGAAACTCCAACATCAAGCTCTGCCCCCTCCACACTGCCACCTACAGTCAATGACGAGCTTCTGCAGCTCCAAGCTGAGAACACCTCTCTGCACAAGAAAATCAAAGGTGAGTTTTGGATTTGAAACTTTTTTTGATTATAACAAACAATATTGCTTTTATAAATGCTGTATTTTTGAATGCTGTAAACATTAGATCTTTTTTGTGGTAATTCTACAGCTCTTCAGGACCAGCTTGGCAGGGACCAGGGACGAACAGCAGCAGACGGAGAAACCTCAAACTCTAATGGAGTCAGTGATGTGACTAAAGAGAAAGAACCTACAGCCAATCACAGACAAGAACAGGTGAGATCATAAAAGAGACATGTTAGAAGTAAGAATCACATTCTAACTACATGTATGTGTACAAGTTAAAATGTATCTTATATAATATTCTATCAAGTGTGTGATTTCTTTTATTAATATTATTTTTCAGACTTCAGATCAGTTTGAACACACAGACAGACATCTTTGTGGTGAGTTCATTTTTGAATCTGTATTATGCCTTTCATTGAAACGAATATGGAACAAATCTGATCGTAGTTGTATGTTGGTTCTATGTGATTATAAGACTCACATATAGTAATAGTAGTAACTGCTCTTCTCCGGTTCCAGAGCTGGAGCTGTCCCTAAACACAGAAAAAGAGGCTCAGAGGCTGCTTAGGGAACAACTCAAATCTATGGAGGTGACATTTATAACCTTTAGCATTTCAAGAAAGCATGTGAATATTGTATTTGAAAACATGAAATAAATGTGATATTGCTCCAATTTTACCTCATTATTTTGTCCTGATTGCTCCACAGTCGTCCAAACACACAGAGACCTCTAAACTACAAGAGGAAGTAGCAAAGGTAAATGACTCCATCTAAGTATTATTTACATGCTGACTTTTGAGAAGATTTAAATACTAAAACTCTTTTTATTATAGCTCACAGATAAACTAAAAAAGAAACAAGAGAGGTAAAACACATGAATTTATAATCTGTAACTGATTAAGTGATCCAAACATAATGAGCCAAATGCTGCTATTTTATGCTGATTATAGTTCAGTTTCAGGATAGAAAAAAATCTTGTGTGCTTTATGTAGTTTTCAGCGTTTGCAAGGAGAGAAGGAAGCTCTGTACAATGACAGCAGGTTAGAAGCACATTCAAACCTCTTTTCCCTTTTTAAGTCCATTTAAAAATCACATAGTTATAATCTGATGTTTTGTTCAGGACAAAGATTGATGAGATAAATCAGAAGAAAGAAGACGAAATGAAGGCACTCAACTCCAGGATACACAAGATCCAGACTGACTTCCTCTCAGCCAATCAGGTGGGACCTCTGAACTCGAGACCTGCAGCTTGTTTGTAGTCCCAGAGTCTAAGCATTCTCCTGCACGCCTGAAAGATTCCTTTGTGTGTCCTGTCAGGTGATTTCACAAGCGTTCAATGGCGTAAATGACACACATTATCTACTGGTTGTTATCGGACTACAGATTACACGTGCTCTTTAGCTTTAGGATTTAAAAGCAGTGCTGTCTGTTACTTCTGCTGTCGGGTCCTCTAAGATTCTAAAGAAGTTTAGACTCTGGGACTTAGGTTTATGGCGATGCAGATTTAGAGGCGATTGCACTTTCAAAGCACATTTTAACCTAATGTAATCGTAGTCCCTTCTGCTCCGATCTTGTACGTGATGTTGTAATGATCACTGCACGTTCTGTTTGTCCTCTTTCGGAAGATGACTTTGGTTGTATGTTCTCTCCAGTTGGTGTCAGAGCTGAAAGAGAAGCTCCAGAGTAAAGACAAGGAACATGAACTGACACTGCACACGCTCAGAGATCAGGTAACTCTCCGAACTGACTATATTTACGCCTAATGTAGTCATTTGTAAAAGTACAAACCAGAAAGCGGAAGAAGAAGCTTCTTATGAACTCATTAGTCACAACTAGAAACCAAAAGTTTTGCCTATTTCCCCATTTTATTAGAGCACACAACACAAGTACAATTTAGGGTGTGACAATATGGGGGAAATCATCACTTTTCCCTAATGAATCAGTCATAATTTTCAATTCTAAATTCTTAATAAAAACAAAAAATACTACTTTCAATATTAACATAAACATTAAATCACTATTTAACACAACAAACGTTCCGATTTTATTCCTCAAGTCTGAAGTCTGCTCTTAACAGCTTTCTTTGGTTGAGGATTGGCTGTAGACCTTTGAATTACAATATGTTATCATATATTCATACTATATATCATTACGGTATAACTATGGACTTTCACTGCTACGCTGACGACACCCAGATATACCTCACCACCAAATCCACCCAAAACCCTCCCCTCAGCCACATTGAAACTAGCATCTCTACAATAAAATCATGGCTCACTCTCAACTTCCTCAAACTGAACAGTGACAAAACAGAGCTCCTCCTCATTGGCACCAAATCCACTCTCAATAAAACTGGTCCCTTTTCACTCAGCATCGACACCTTGACCATCACCCCCTCTACCCTGGTACGCAATCTCGGTGTCATCATGGACCCCACCCTCTCCTTCACTCCCCATGTCAGCCACATTGTCAAGACCTCATACTTCCACCTCCGCCGCATCGCCAAAATCAGACACTGCCTCACCCTCCCCGCTGCTGAATCCCTCATCCATGCCTTCATCTCCTCCCGCCTTGACTACTGCAACTCCCTCCTCACTGGCATCTCCTCCCATTCCCTCCATAGACTCCAAATGGTCCAAAACTCCGCTGCCCGCCTCCTCACCCACACCCGGTCCCGTGATCACATCACTCCCGTTCTCCGCTCTCTCCACTGGCTCCCCATCAAGCAGCGCATAAACTTTAAAATACTCCTCCTCACCTTCAAAGCTCTTCACCACCTTGCCCCCCCCCTACCTGTCTGACCTCCTCATCCCCCACCGCCCCACCCGAGCTCTCCGATCCTCCTCCTCTCTCACCCTGACTGCACCAACATCCCGACTCAAAACTTTTGGCGACAGAGCATTCTCCCGAACAGCACCCCGACTCTGGAACTCCCTCCCCCAACCTGTCCGCCACTCTCCCTCACTCACAACATTCAAATCCCGCCTAAAAACATACCTCTTCACCCAAGCCTATGACCTCCCCTACCCCTAGCCTCCTCTCCCCCATTGCCTACACTTCTACCCCCTGTTACATCCCCATCTTTTTCTCTCTACTTCTTCTGTCTTGTTCATTTTATCTGTATATTAATGTGTTCTGTACGTGTTGTCCCCCCTGTCTGTAAATACCCCCCCCTTTTTTTTTTATTATGTTCAGTGTCTTTGGGTCACTGAAAAGCGCTATATAAATAAAAGTTATTATTATTATTATTATTATTATTATTATTATTATTATTATTATTATTATTATTATTATTATTATTATTATAATAATAAAACTTGTGTATTCTGGTAGGGTTTCTATTTCTCTTCCTGAAGTAAAACCTTCCTTTATGCCTTTGTGGTGCATGTTGGACTGGCTCAGCTGAGAAGGATGCTCTCCTCGCTCTTCTCTACAATGAGCAATCAGAGCGTCTTTTCGGCTGATCCACTCTCGCTTCCAACTTGTGTCTTTAGTGCATTCATTCTGCTTTGCCCATGTTTTCTAATCCTACTACCACCTTCCTCCCTTTCTCTCTTAACTCCTCTGCTTTCGGCCCGGTTTCTGCTCTTCCTCTGTGTCTATTACCTGTGGCGGCCAATCAGAGCACAGAGAGTCAGAAGCAGGTGGATCACATGCTCCAAGAGAACGATGCGCTGAGAACCAACCTGGCAGCGCTAGAACAGGTAAAGCCAAAGAGCAGGACTTTATGCTAGTTAGTAATAGTAGCAAGAGTTTTCTGGACCGCATTTCTTATCTGATTTTGTTTGTAGATATTTTTCGTGTGATTCCTGCTGTTACTTTTGGTATTCTTTTAGTTTTTTCGGGATTTCTCATCAAAGTTGCAGTTTTTCGTAATAATAATTCCATAATAATAATAATAATAGTAATAATATAAATAATACAAATAATAGTAGCAGTAATAATCATAGTACTACTCCTAATATAATAATAATAATAATAATAATAATAATAATAATAATAATAATAATAATAATAATAATAATAATAATAATAATAATAATAATAATAATAATAATAATAATAATAATAATAATAATAATAATAATAATAATAATAATAATAATAATAATAGCGGCAATGATCGGCCCTCGCCACGCCGCAAGAGGAGGGGGCGCTAACGCGCCCCAATTGTCCTTTTATTACGCCTACTGCTGAATCTGTGACGCTGTCACATCTTCTCCCCTTTGTTTTACCATCAAAAAGCTATTTTATTTTGAATTCTTGGCAAAATGTGCGGCTTTGCTGCACAGAGACCGTGACTTTTTGAATAAAAATGTGAATAACTTTTGACGGTCCACCCCTGAAGATGAGTCTCACCAAATTTCAGGTTAATAGGGCTGACGCCCTAAGAGGAGTTTTTGAAAGTCTAAAGTGTAAACATGTTCTGGTGATTTCCCCATTGGAATAACATGGGAGGTTTTGGTCATCGCTACGGCAAAACCGTAACAATTATGACATGGGTCTCATTGACTTTTTTGATGGGGATGCTAAAATTGAGTTGTGTGTCAAATTTCATAAAATTTCGCAAAACTAAACATTTAACCTCCATATAAAATCTGTAGGGGGCGCTGTGGTGCCAAATTAATTTATTTCACTTCAAGTATGTTTAGCGCAAAGAGTTTAACAACTGATTCTAATTTGACGCAATTCGGACTTTATCGGCGCAAACGGCAGAAATGTTAAATTTGGGAGATTTCTGAAATTCTAGCTAAAGTTTGCGGCTTCGCCGCACAGAGACCGTGAGAGGTATCAATGTAATTTGAATAACTTTTGATGTCCCACTCCTCAGTAGCATTTTCACCAAATTTCAGCTTTTTAGAGCTAACGCCCTGGGAGGAGTTCGTAAAAGTACGACGTTTGGAAAAACTCCCGAGTCCTGCTTAGCCATTTTTGAACCAATATGGCCGACATTTGGTTGGGTGGACGGCGTTGCCGTAATAATATTTTTTACTTCTCTTGTCACCATCTACCTCTGCGCCAAATTTCATGATTCTACGATCAGATTTTTTTGGGGTCATTTCCTATCTCTCAATGCATTTTTGGTACATTTGGGGGCGCTGACGCGCCAATTATTTTTATTTTAGAAAAGGGAAATAGCCAGAATGTAGAGAGGCACGATTTTTAGAGGTGTGCACATTTTTGTGACTTTTCGTCAATGTTCACTGGGTGAAAAATAGGGGGGTTGGTCCCGAGAAGAAAGAAAGAAAGAAAGAATAATATTCCGATGCGAAAACAATGTTTCCCATTTTTCAAATATCATAAACTATACATTTTCGGCGCTCGCGCTTTCCTACCTCATGGTGTGGGTCCCTGGTCACTGACGGGTACTTTCGTTAATTTTGAGTGGGCTCCGCCCACTTTGTGTTTTTGGCCCTCTATACAGTAATAATGTTCAATTTTTGCATTACATGCTTATATGCACGGAACATGCAAGATATGGGGAACGTATTCGTGAGCTACTTAGCGCAAATGAGTGCTTTATACTTCGCGGTCGTCATCCCAATTTAAAGTGCTCGTTTAGTGCGTACTTTTGCACGGGCTTCGCCCGTTTACAACGGTAAAGTTCCATTTTCCTACTACTAATTAGTATGCACGGGGCGTGCATGAGTGAAGGAGTGCGTTAGTGAGTGTTTGGAAGTGGGCGAGCGCTTCGCGCTCGATTTCGTGCGCACTACGTGCGCACTTTCGCAGCCGTGCTTCGCACGGCCTTACGAGATTAATAGGCCTCTCGCCAGCTTGTGGCGCTCGGGCCTAATAATAATAATGATAATAATAATGATAATGATGATAATAATAATTTGTAGCCAAAAGTGCTAACACCAGGGATACTCTAGGGTGGGATGCTATACCTCCCAGTTAAATTGTATGATGGCCATTATGTGAGACCCCAGGACCCAACTAACTGCAGTTCTCCCACATTTATGTAGATTTTTAAGACTAAACTATAGTATTAATTTGCAGTAGTATGAAGTTGTGGTGATTGTTTCAGGAATACTGTGCACTGAGGAGTCACCTGTGTGCTTTAGAACAGGTAAAATGGATTTTAAGAGAACCCTTACTTGTATAACTTAATCAGCAGTAATTAAACATAATCCTAGTCACAGAAAACTTTAGTCCTTTTTAGATTTCCTGCACACAAACTCTGAAAGTAGCAGCTGCTCCCACCTTCTTCTCCAGTAGACTAACTCTGTGTAAATACTCATTATATTGTGCAAGTTAAAATAGTGAAAAATCTTTGTATTTTGCCTTGTTCAGATCCAAACTGCAAAGACTCAGGAGATGAACCTGCTTCGTGAACAGCAGGAGGCGTTGACGACTGAGCTGCAGCAGAAACGAGTGGAGAACGAGAGTTTACTTGCTCAGAAGGACGACCTGCAGTCACAGTTACAGGTACTAATAAGTCTGATACAACAAATTGAGTGTTCAGAATTTGATATTAGAGTTGCTCCCATCAGGATATTTATGGCCGATCACCGATACAATCATCCGGAATATTGATCTGCTGATACCGATCATTTTTCTCTAATAATAATAAACAGAATCAACAGTTTTCTTGGTAGTTTTAGCCACTAATGTGCTTCTGCTCATCAATTAACCGCGTGGGTTGAATTAATTTGTTCACGTCATGCAACGTCATGAATAATCATATACTAAATGTGGTGAATGCTTTTTTTTTTCCCTAGGAGTCAAGTTTTGCAAATAGGAAGCTTCTAGAGCAGCTCACAGACGAGGGACAAGAGAAGGACAAACTACTACGAGAACTTGATGAGGCCAAAAAGGTGTGAAAACCACTGAAGCTAAATCAGATGGAGATAATATACTGTCCAAAAAATTGTCTTGTTTCTTAATTTCTCTCTCTTTCTCTTTCTATTTGAACATTCAGACGGCTGAGAAAAGGAAATTGATGCTGGATGACATGGCCATGCAGCTGACCCAGGAGAAGTCTGACCACAAGGAGGCGCTGTCAGACCTCAAACTGCAGCACGAGAAGGAGGTGGGACCAGAACACAAATGTTTATGAATGAACGTTTAATGATATTATTATTATTATTAAGTTGTATGGTAATATGTTTTGACATTTTATTTTTCCATATACATTTGATTATTTTTATTATTATAACATAAAACAACAAAAACCAAGTGAGGACAATAATAACAATTACAGAAAATTGGCAGGACTCGAGGGAACAAAAGGGAAGTAAGGGAATAAAGTTAGAAAATAAAGGGATTGCAAACTCCAAAAAAACAGGTTTAAAGCATATAAAGGTCAAAATAACTGTCCCATTTGTCTATTTTCATGTTGAGTCCAGGGGTA
The DNA here is from genome assembly GCF_026437365.1 of Eucyclogobius newberryi. NCBI lineage: Eukaryota > Metazoa > Chordata > Actinopteri > Gobiiformes > Gobiidae > Eucyclogobius > Eucyclogobius newberryi. The sequence goes on from NW_027315801.1 coordinate 21,872,095, forward strand.
TGTTTCCATTGTGTGTTTGTTGGTTGTGATGTTAGTTCAGTCCTTAACAGTCAGAGCGGTTTGAGTTATCCATTTTTTCGTGATGGCCTTCATGCCAGCCCCCAGGAGAATGTTCCAAAAATAGCCATCCACTGTGTCCATGGTGTTGGTTTTTTTGTCATTCTGTAAGCACTATTACTTGGCTGTCCGTAATGTGAAAAGGATGTGTTTTTCTTTGATTTAGGTTTTGGCAGTGAGAGCTCGTTATGAAAAAGAACTCCGAGGACTCCACGAAGAGAAGAACAGGTCTGAGGAGGAGATTCGGCAGCAACTCAGAGAGGAAAAAGTACTACCGCGCTAGTACCTTTTTAGAACATGGGGATTTAAACCATTTTACTATATGACATGTATCTATATCTTCTTTGTTCTCCAGGCTAAAACCAAAGAGTTGGAGGGCTTGGTGGTGAAGGTGGAGGAGCTGCAGAGCCAGGTCCTCTCCATGGAGGGCACCAAAGGCTGGTTTGAGAGGAGACTCAAGGAAGCTGAGGTATGAAAACAATATCATCACACAAACAATAATCTGATACTAAACAAGGCTAAAGAACAGGGTAAGATCAAGTACAGTATAAGGACCTGTGTATGAGGTTATTAGACTTTTGGCAGATAGATTCCCCTGGTTTTCTTTGGACAAGACACTTCAGCTTCCATGTTTTAAATGTGTGATTGGTCGAGGTCTGAGAGGTGTTGCAGAACCAGCTCTCCGCCACCAGTGTAACCGAGTAGTGAAGGAAAATAGAAAAATGGTGACGGTTTAGTTTGGATCATGCACTTGATTTAGTGGTTAACCAATGACCTCTTTAACAATTCTCACTGTCTCACAATTTACAGTTTTAAGTTGTGTATTTTTAACTATGAGTTTCCTTTCTTTCTTCATAGGAGAACCTGGAACAGAAGATTCTGGAGCATCAGGCGCAGGTTGAGAAATTGCAGAAGAACCACTCTGAGGAGATGCAGGTAGCTCTAACTATAAGGCCTTTTTTCCAACGAGTCACCAAAGTAAAGTATCCGATTGATGTTGGACATGTTATTTTCATGAAGCATTACTGTAAGAGTTGAATCTGGCAGTAAATGTGGGAGTGAGTATCCATAGCGATAGACAGAGATTATTATTCCATCACAAGGTCCAAAATGTGAACCAGGACTTGCCTGTATTCCTGGCAACTGGGAGATTTGTTATTTCTTCCTTAAACTTTGTGAGTGGCGACCTCGGAGCGTTCCAGCTGAATTAACTTGTCTGTCAACAATATGGCTAATTATAAGAAAAATAAACGTTCAATAATTGCCTCAACATGTTAACCAACAGACTATTGTCAAGTTTACTATTACTATCTACTTTTTTGTGATCACCGTTTTAGTCATACATCACAGTTCATCTCTTATGTGAAATGGGAGTGTCAACCATCTCAAAGTTTACAAGTAGGAAATATCAGTTCTAGTGGTGTTCCGGAGCCTTTTTAAGTTTGAAAAATCCCACTTACCAGTTGCCTGGATCTAAACCAGGGCCTTATGTGCAATTACCATCCCACAATGTGTAAAACATTTGAAGTGTGTCTGCAGACGATGTTGTTAAACCTGTGACCTGCCGTTAATGAGAGTCAGAGTTTAATTAACTTTTCACACTCACTTCCTCCTGTACGAGATAATGTCCATTTGATAAACAGAAGACGGAGCAAGCTCCTCATTTGAAGACCTGAAGACCACTCTCACAACTTACTCAATTAACCCTATCTAGCAGTTCTGTGTTGTTTTTTCCTTCCTATTAATTTATTTAGCCTTATGTCTTAACGGCTGTAGCTTTTCTGTCATTGTGTTGCCTTTTGTTTTCACTGCTTAAACGAGTTACAGAAGTTGGCAGTCACCTTATTTTTTTCGTGGTTGTAGCAAAGCAAATTTTCATGCCTGAAACACCTCCCTAGAGAGGCCACCTCAGCTGGCTCCTCTCGACGTGGTGGAGCAGCGGCTTACTGCAGACAAAACTCATTTCGACCGCTTGTATCTGTGATCTTGTCCTTTCGGTCATTACCCAAAGCTCATGACCATAGGTGAGGGTAGGAACATAGATTGACCGGTAATTTGAGAGCTTTGTCTTTTGGCTCAGCTGCTTCACAGTCGGCTGCAAACCGTCCCAGTGCATGTTGCAGGTCCGGGTTTAATGGAACCGTCAGGACAACATCGTCTGCAAACAGCAGAGATGAGATCCTGTGGTCCCCAAACCGAACACCCTCCGACCCCTGACTGCGCCTAGAAATTCTGTCCATAAAAACTATAAACAGAACTGGTGACAAAGGGCAGCCCTGGCGGAGTCCAACATGCACTGGGAACAGGTCTGACTTACTCCCAGCAAGGCAAACACAGCTTCTGCATGACTGGACAGCCCTGAGCAAAGGGACCCCCAAAAGACTACACCAGGGCCTTTTGACTGGCTGGGCAAACTCCCATGAAGCCTCGAGCACCCGCTGGAGAGTATAGAGATGGTCGAGTATTGCAGATCTTCCCGATCACCCCTCCATGTATTGTACCCAGTTTAAACAAATACATTGTTCTGATTGGATGAGTTGTGGCACAGTCGTGTCTGTCCCGGACTTATCTGAGTCTAAGGGGAACACCACAGTCTATAATTAATCAGCTCAAGGATTAATACAGAACAGCGCTAATTTAATAATAATTTAACACAGAGATTAGAGACACACAGAGGAGAAGGGCCATATATAGAACATTTTATAAACTGTTGAAGGAAAGGGAGTAGCAAATGCAGAATTAAGACCTGGTTTAATCCCAATTTAATCCTGGCTAAGATCTTGTGTAGTTTTAAAAAATCGGGTCTGGTTCCTCTTTAATCCTCTTTTACTCCTGGTTTAATTTCTTTCCTGGTTTAGACTTTGTTTAGACCTGGCTTAGTCCTGTTTTTGGTCAAATGTATATATAATCTAGATTTCAGGCTTTAAAGACTGTTTGAACAAGTTTTGCTGAAGGTTAACGTTGCTCTTTTGTTTTTTAGGTGAAACAGTTGGAGCTGGAGCAGGTGCAGCAGCAGCTTCTGGAGATGGAGAAACAAAGGGACGAACTCAACCAGACCATCGACAAACTCAGACAGGTGACAATCAAACTATCAGACTGTATTATTGTAATTACATATAACACAGCGGTTAGTAAACAAGTTTATATGAGTTACAGGGACCAAAAACTCCCCACTAACCCGTGATGCAAATTTGTTTTTTGTTTCAGGAAATCAAAGACACAGTGGACGGACAGAGGATTCTAGAGAAGAAGGGAAGTGCTGCGGTGAGTTTTTGATTCAATGAATATGACTCAACTCAATAATAGAAATTGGATAGAATATTCTGACACACTGCACATATTATGCAAAGTTTTTAACCATGTTCTAACATTGTTCCCTCATCAAAAACATACCTGGAGCAGCATTTAGCTTCTTTCACACAAGTTTGATGAATGACGGTTAGAAAATCCCCTCCAAGCGTCAAAAACTCTCCGTTCTGAATCTCATCGATAGCTGACATTTGATCAATCTGTGATGTTGCACTGAGAATATTTGCTGTGCTATTTATCGTGATTGTTGCATATGAAGAGCAGTGTATGAAATGAACATGTGTCTGTAGTTAAAGGACCTGAAGAGGCAGCTGCAGCTGGAGAGAAGGCGAGCTGACAAACTCCAAGAGAGACTGCAGGACATCCTCACCAAAACCAGAACGGCCGGTAACTTGTATTCACTTACCGTACAGGCCGAGTTTATTGTGCCATCATTCACTTCATAGCGGGCAGTAGAGTGTTAGTGTCTGTTACTGGGTCCTCGCTCCCAAAGTGACTGGACCCGAGACATGAAGAGGGAGTGATGACCAGGCTGAGCTCATCTGTGTAAATCAGAATGTAGAGAGAAGAGTTCGGCTGGCTTGTATTTAGATTGAATATTTGTGTAAATGTCTCCAGGTCTAGAAGAGCTGAACCTGTCAGAGATCCACAGCCCCAGTCGAACCCAGCAAACCGGCGACTCCTCCTCTGTCTCATCCTTCTCCTTCAAAGACATGATGAAGGAGCAACCAGCCAATCAGAGCAAGGTATAGTGTTAAAGCGACCTATCAGAGCATGGCATGACCAAAGTAAGATATGTCGCGCATTACACTAGAGTTCAACCGATATGGGCTGATACGGATCATTTTATTTTTTTGTTTATTTATTATTTTTTTTGTATTATTTTTTATTCCAAAGCAGCCAATTGTATATGTGTGAGTCTTAATACATCAATGAATCCTACCTGACAATCAAGAGCATATTTAAAACCATTCCCAACGATGTCTGGGGTGATAAGTAAAATCCACGCTAACAGTGATTTGTTGTGTTTGGAAAGAAAAGTGCTGTCGTTTTTGGACACGTGTTTGTGTCTCTCACTTTCGCCTCCCTTCTGGACGTCAGGCTTATATTTAGAACTGAGTCTAAATTTACTCTTTTTGTTCTATTGATAGTAGCTCTGTGAATAGATCTGAGCCGTCTTTGTCAAATAAGCTGTTTTTAAACTTTATTTAATTCCACGTGAACAAGACGAGTCCTGTTGTAACCCCTCGAATCGAGATCTGGATAAAAACAACTATAAACTGCGTATACTTTTTGATATTCATTTTCTATTTCTTCATACAATATTAAAGCTGAGGTACCGGATTTTCAAACGCCGAAAGGAGGAAGTATGTATTTTAAATCAATTTAACTCATTCCTAACGTTCATTAACCCTATGGTACGTTGTTAATAATATTCACTCTTTTGCGGGCGCGTGCTTTAGAACAGATCAGCAAAGTGAAACTGAGGCTCAGTCAATCATCAAAACCTTTGGGTTTACGAGCTTTAAAAGGTCTTTATCATTAGATGCTAAAAATGCACAGCGGTCACAAAGTGTCGCTTTTGCAGTATACCCTCTGGGGAAAAGAATCAAGGTGGGTATCACAGGTTTAAAACACAAGCACACATTTTTGTGTAATGCAGTATTTCCATTAAAATGCTGGCAGCTTTCTGATGAGAGAGTGATGAACAGAATGGTATCTATTACAGGCCAACATTATTCTTTATACAAAATTGAATGTTATTGTATATGTTTTTAATAACTAATGATTGGAGTACATTAAATGTGTATATGTTTTTAATAACTAATGATTGGAGTATTGTTACCTTAAGGAAAGAAACGGAACACTTTATATCCACACTAGTTTGTAATAAATGTGTTTGTACTTTGTCTAATACCTAATATTAATAATGTTATTTGTGTTAATGTGTTCAGTCTGGAGGTGGCAGCCCTCAGTCGCAGCGCCCGGCCGATCTCTCTGATGACGAGGTGGGAGAGATGTTTCAGAGGCTGGCCGAGGTCCAGCAGGAGAAATGGATGCTCGAGGAGAAGGTGGGGCTTTTCACCTAGAATACAATATTGCGACCTTCATATAATCTCCTCTAAAAATAATGCAGTGAACAGTGGCAAAGTGAGAATATGGTGTGATTGTGTGACTCAGGTGAAACATCTGGAGGTGAGCTGCTCGTCGATGGCTGAAGACCTCTGTAAAAAGAGTGCGATTATTGAGACGTACGTCATGGACAGTCGCAGAGGTGAGACTTCAAACCTTTATTTTCAGTCGTAGTATCATCAAAACTGTTGTAATTCAAAATGGGATGATGATGCCTGGTTTTTGGAATGGATACTTTCTGTTGAAATCAAACGTCGAGAGAGATTTTTTATTGAAAAATTGGCACTCGCACTTCTGGCACTTTGCTTTGGACTAGGAACAAACATATTTAGCTTTTATTAGAAAACAGTGACTCACGTGAGCTACACATAAAAAAAAAAGTCCATCTCCTCCACGTGATTCTCGTTTCCACGCTGTGATTAGACTCTGACAGAAGAGGCTCATTTCAAACCTAGTCGATGAAGACGCCGAGTGGGAGGCAATAATCCACAGCTATTATTAAAAACAGGACAGAAACACAGCGATAAATATAAGATCAAACAAACGGAATGTTTGAGCTGCGGCCAGGCTGCTGCTGTCTTCACTTCAGACCATCGTAATGAGAACATGGTATTCAGTAATGTACAAAGAGGGAGACAATATTGCTTAAACTTTAAATGGAGACAATATTTGACATTTTATTGAAATGAATGCTTCAGCAGACAACGTGAGGCAAAGATAATGTCTTGGTTAACAGTATAACTAATTGTGATCATAGAAACAGATGTGGGTTGAATTTGAAACTTTAACCGTCAACTGAACTTGAATTGACTTTCATCAGACTTCAGTTTGATGACTTGGACTCGCTGTAATAAACGAGTGGAGTGGAAAAGATTGCACTGGTAAAACACCTGTCAATTTCCCAAGAGATTGTAGACACACACAGACGCACTGACGCACTTGCGCGCGCACACAGGCACGCACGCACGCACACAGACACACGCACGCACACAGACACACGCACGCACACAGACACACGCACGCACACAGACGCACGCACACAGACACACGCACGCACACAGACACACCCACGCACACGCACGCACACAGACACGCGCGCGCACGCATGCACACACACACACACGCATACACAGACGCACGTGCGCGCGCACACAGACAGACGCACAGGCACACGCACAGACACAGGCACGCATGCACACAGACACACACGCGCACACGCACACAGACACACGTGCGCGCGCACACAGACAGACGCACGCATGCACACAGACACGCACACAGACACGTGCGCGCGCACACAGACACACTCTCACACGCACACACACACACACACACACACACACACAAAGCAGTACGTGTTTTGGCCATTGGGGGTGCTATTGAACAAAGCCAGACATGTCCAAATGTGGCCCGCACACCAATATTCTACTTGGTCTTCAGGCTTCTTGGTGAATTGTCCCTAATTATCAGCCCTTTATAGGGTTGAGCGATATATTTTTTACTATTTCCATAATTATATGTAGGTTATATTATGTCTTTAAATGTATTAGTTGAGGTTTAATTATCAAACAGTGGGCAAATGTCTATAAAATGAATACAAAAGTTAATATTCTTGATACTCTTATTTTATTCTCATTTTATTTCTTCAGCTCTTTTTGTATCATTTAAAAAAAAAATTATATATTCATATTTTGCATATCTTCCAGCTCAAAGCAACATTCATTAATTTATTTATTGCTCACCTCTAGTCCTTTTTCTAAACCTCCCCCATCATGACTTCAAAGTATCCTGTGTGAGTCTGGATATGATATTATTATATATATGGTTGTCCTATCAAATGTTCTTTCACTTTTATGCTTTTGACAGAAAACAATTTGAAGTCGAAACATTGCTCGGAAGCGAACACATTTGTTTGTGTTTGAAAAGGACCTGGCTCTTACATGTCCACTGCACGCTTCTTGGTTCATTCTTAATTTCACGACTCGCTGGTTTCCTCTCCTCTGCCTCTCAGCTTCACATGCTCAGCTCTGTGTTAAATCCTCACCTTTCCTTCATATTCTCTCCAATTTAATGGCCTCACACCCTCATAGACTTCTGTAACCTCATGTCTGAATATTCTAATTTCCCTAAGCCGCTCAGATCCATCTTGTCTCGGCTTTAGGTTTGAAATTGTGATAAGATTTGTCTTTATGTTAAAGTAGGATTCTGCTCTGAAGCAAGTTTGCAGTTGAACACAATTAGCAAATCGCAAAAGCTGCATTATTTTTTTATTACAACAATTTCCTCCACAAACAACACAATTATTCGGTTTTATTCTGCATCAAAACTGCCAACCCTGTGGCCTCGACCTGTACAAACCCGTTCTGAAATGCATGGGATTCTTTTATATGTTTGTCAGCGCAAAGGTCTAGTTCAGTCTTTTTGTCAATTCTCTTTTCTTTTTTTTTTTTTGTCATTTTAGTTTTATTTTCTAACTGACCAATACAGCTTGAAAACGGGTCTTAACCAGAGCAACCCAGGATTAAATGGTGAACTTGGTCTTTAACACTTGCTATGCCAGGGCAGAATGTTATGCCAGCGCGATAATGGGAGTGACTGATAATAAACCGATTCCCAGCCAGTTCCAAGACAGACATTTACCGTTTCGAATACCACATCAAGGTTATGTATTTTGTTCTTGATAGTCTAACATTTTGCCCGTTTCCATCAGACGTGTCGGGTCCTGGCGCTGGAGCAGCTCACAGCACGCCTCACACGGACCGAGGCAAACTGGGCTCCGTCCTGCGAGATCTGGTCAAACCTGGAGACGACAACCTCCGAGAGATGAACAAGAAGCTCCAGAACATGTTGGAGGAGCAGCTGACCAAGAACATGCACTTACAGAAGGTACAAGCAGCAGCTCCACCGGGTTACACAGGTCTACTGACACTCACTGTGACAGGTTTATACACGACGCAGTTAGATTTGACCAAACATTTAGCCTATTTGTCCCCAGTTTATACATGAACAGCAAATATGTCATCGGTAGAGGTAATTCTACAACTGTTACCTAGCAACCATATTGAAGACGAGAGCCAAAATCCATATAAATTACACAATAGTTATGATTTAACAAACAATAATACAGCATAACACCTTTATTTTGTTGAATGATCATGTAAACTGTCAGCAAAAGCGTATCCGTTAAGTGTAAATTGTCTCTATTGTGTTTTCAATGACGCGTCGCATATTGATGACATCACAGAGATTCTGTTTTAGTTCTCGGCTACTTCCTGTAATTTTAAACTCTTATTTTTCAAAATGTCTTCACCTAATGCAACTTAATAGAAGTAAAACTATGATAAATATTTACCACAGGCGCTATACTAAGTCATTAGAAAAACAGAACAGTCATGTACATAATTACTATATCAACTTATTGTTCAGTAAATGAGAGATGGAACAATATTTCTGGATGTAAATTTTCTTTGCAAACGTAGGGAGATTATTTACTTTTTTAGATGATATTTGAGCTGTGCAGAGGATTGAATAAATGTATAATACGACTCATTTTAGACACTAACTATGCAAGTGTTTCATTTTGCTATTTATGTCCCGCAGCTCAGGTTTTTAACAATATTGTGTATTTAGAAAAGGGTTTACATGTATTATCCTGCCTTATTGTGTCAGTGGTGTGAATTGACCTGTATGTAGCAATATGTCATACTTTTTCTATTGTGACAAGCTTATTTGGCCTGAATAGGTTTAAGGTGGATTTGGATCGGGTCTAGAGGGATGGTGTGAGTTTAAGGTGGACTTGACGCATTTCTTTTCTCTTCTTTAGGACTTGGAGGTTCTCTCCCAGGAGCTGGTCCGGGTCGGTAAAGACGGTTCTAGTTCCACCTCAGGATGAAGCTGATTCTTCCTTTTGTTTTGTTTTTTTCAAACTGTAACAGACTGGATTTTTGTTTTTTGACCAAACAGGCTCCGTCCGCACTTTCCCAGCGGTTTCAGAGAGGGCTGTAAATAAGAAAGTATCGGTTTAATATTATGTGAATTATATGCTAACATGATTCTAAAGTGGTGCACAAAGGCAGAGGTTTGTAAGGAGGTTGAGGGTTGGATTCTGAATCTCTTGAATGGAGTGTGAATGTTCTCTCTCCTTCTGTCCAAAAACATGCATGTCCAGATGAACGTGAGACATTAGAGAATGAATGTCTTTGAGAGTGAGTCCAGATTGTGCACCTCTTAACACTCATAATAGTGCATGTTGACATTGGCTCTCTGTAAAATCCTGTGAAAAACTATTTCAAGTGTGAGCGGAGCCTGTATTTTTGAATGTATTGTTTTTAAACTAGTTCACACCAAACACATTCAGCTAACAGACGTCATGTCCGTCGTCTCTACATCTGTAAGTGTCCTCTTCAGTCTTCCTCCGGGCCTCTTGGTTCATGGCAGCTCTGGCCTCGGTTTCCTTCTGTACGTTCACCCTCTCTCCTCTGCACCGCTCCAAACACAATGTGAATCTGACTTTTTCTACCAAACATCCAACACACAAGCATATATATATATATATATATATATATATATATATATATATATATATATATATATATATATATATATATATATATATATATATATATATGTGTATATATATATATATATATATATAATATGTATATATATATATATATGTATATATATATGTATATATATACATATATATATATATACGTATATATGTATATATATACATATATATATATATACATATATATATGTGTATATATATATATATATGTATATATACACATATATATATATACACATATATATATATATATACACATATATATATATATATATATATATACATATATATATGTGTATATATATATATATATATGTATATATATGTATATATACACATATATATATATACACATATATATATATACACATATATATATATACACATATATATATATATATATATATATATTCATATATGAATGTATATATATATTCATATATGAATGTATATATATATTCATATATGAATATATATATATATATTCATATATGAATGTATATATATATATTCATATATGAATGTATATATATTCATATATGAATGTATATATATATTCATATATGAATATATATATATATATATATTCATATATGAATATATATATATATATATTCATATATGAATATATATATATATATATCACACATAGTATATAAATTCCTGCCTTGACAAAATGTGATACAGTCCGATACATTTAAACTTTTTTACTGTTATTATTTTTATACATATCAACTGTATTTTTTTCCTTCTGATTTGGTGTGAACTGATTTAAAAGCTTTGTTTGTTTTTGTTTGTAAAATATCTCTGGTAAAAGTTTGTATTTTCTGCTGCTGCTTTTTGTCTTAAACTGCTTAAAAAAGGAACTGAAGCCTTGTGAGGCAAGTGAAAATATATATAATTAAAATTATGGCACTCAATTTTCAAATTCTAAATATTTTCGCTCCAGTTTGAGCTTGCAGGTCCAATCAGATCGCTCCCCAGTCTGACAGGAGTTTGACCTCCAGCCAGTCACATTTAAATACTTAATATCTTTTTAATCTTAACAGTTTTGTTTTACCTGCAAGCTTAAAATTGAGGGAAAATGTTTTTACATAGATAATTGGCCAATATTATTTATTTAGTTTGCCTCTCAGGGCTTCCACATAAACGGTTTCATTGCATCAAAAACGAAAGGTTTATAGATGAACGTATGGACCAAGCCAGGATTATCAACAAGAACTCCAACCCTTATTGTATTTTGCAATGGTAAAGACATAGACATAGGTAAATGCTCTGATATATATATTTGCTAAATTGTTGATAACGTCTGGTTTTATTCCGTTCTGTTCTGTCCAAACCTTAAGAAGTTGTAACAGGTTATTTGTGGCGGACTGTATAAAAACGTATGGACTGGGCTCGGTCTAATTGCTGCAGGCGGCTCTTCCTGCTGTTTATGTCTGTTTTTTTAAAAGTGTTTTATTTGAGGCCTGTTGATTTGTACATAACGCTGTCACATGATGGGTCACATGACTGTATCCGTGTGAAAAATCTATTGATCATTATTTATGAACATGATTATGACGCTAACTGTTGTAATCGAAACTAAATTTGTCTCTACCTTCATGTCTTATGCTCTTTTTATTTCTGTCACTGGCATTTACAGTAAGTCAAGGCACTTGTCCAGTTTCGTGTTCTACCTGTGTATGTCACCTCGGCAACAGCGCGCTCATACAACATTTATGGCCACCTCGTATCACGTAATAATAATTCACTTTTTTCCGAGATTAAAATAAACTAGTGATGCGTCTGTTATTGAGTAATACAACATGATTTTTGTCCTGAACATGTTTTTAAAGCTACATTCATAGCCACTCTCAGTTTGCGTGATAATTTTATATTATGTTCTTAATCTTTCCAACATTAATTAATCTTTTGCTCTGCGTCATTTCTTCCATTAACCCTGCTTTAATCAGGTCCAACTCGTTAAACCTGAGAGTTAGTCCGGGCCCCTCTGAGGACCTCCAGGAACTCACCAACCTCCCTCTGAGCGATGAGATTGTGTGAAACATTGGCACAAACTTTAGTTCAAATATTATAATAATTCAAATAACTCCTAATATTCTGTTAAATCAACTCCCTAGCTTTAAATCACGTCAAACATATTTACCAGAATTTTGTTGTCCAGGAAGTTGGTATTTCCGATCGCGCTCTCCCCATTTCTTACTGCTCTTGTGTCCTTGGGCATGACACTTTGATGACTGCGTGTTGTGAACATCAGGTGATTGGTGATTGTTGATTGGTTTATTTAAATGGATCCCTTTAGCTGAAAGCAGTGCAATCGACTAATCTTCCTCGGTCCATTGCAATTAAAAAAACAATGACATTTCAAGTACCGTATTTTCCGGACTATAAGTCGCACCTTTTTTCATAGTTTCGGCCGGGGTGCGACTTATACTTATCACATTTAAGTTGCTCCGCAGTATAAATATATATTTGTTTTTTTTTCACACTTGCAACCGCATTTCCGTTCCAATTTGAATTAAATGTTTTTTTCTTCTCTATTATGCATTTTTTGACTTATACTCCAGTGCGACTTATAGTCCGGAAAATACGGTACAATACCACGGTTTTCGATCATTCCATTTCATTATATTTCTTTACAGTCACAATTTAACCGTTCTTTGCAAATGATGTTAGATTTCAGTCCATAATAGTGTACTGTACAATTTTAAATGGTCATAAGTATTGTGCGTGTTATAAACTGGAGGAAACTCGCCCAGACACAAAGATACACCTTACAAGAAGTGACCCAGGGACATATTTAAGCGTAACACTGTACCCCACCTCAGGCCCATAGTAGCTGGGTCAGCCTTCTCCCGTGCTGACGCAGCTCTTGTCTCTTCACCTCACTCGACTCGAAGTTAACAGGCTGAATGTTTAAAGACTTGGTATATACTGTACCTTCTATATGCTTGTGAATTATTGATCAGGGCTAATTTCTTACGCTTATTTAAAACCACACAACGGACGCCAGCTGTCACGAGATCTTACATAACGCACTATTCTGTCATCAATACACTCAGAGATCCCAATGTTCTCCTCTGAAGTCATATCGGAGCCCTTTACTGTCGTTTGGATGTTAAATATTGACCAAAGAAAAGAAGAAGCTCCATTTTACAAAAGAGTGGACCAGGTTGAGAACTGCAAGCGAGTTGGAGAAGTTTGGAGCTTCTGTTACTGCTGAAGGTATATGATTACGTCGAGGGTTATTAATGGGTTTCACTGTAATTAGCAATGGTTGCCATGGCGCTCAGCAATTCAAAACCGTTTCAATAGTCAAAAGTCCTCAAAATGTCACTTATAAACAGGAAGCCCAAACACATCATTCTGTGTCGGTTTAAGGTTTTCCGGGAACCAAAATGAGACTTATTATCTAAACTAAACCAAGAATTGGAATCCATGGTTACCATACAGTTTCCAGTGATATCGGTTTGTTGTGGGGAGTTTCCATGGATACTGGATCAGAATCTGAGAAACGCTGCATTAACAGAGTTAAACCAGGTCTAAACGGCTACGTTCACATTCTAGGTTTGCCTCGTATTGAAATAAATATCCAAAATAGAAATGCACAAACGTCAAACCATATTATCATTTTGGGATTGGTGCCATACATTTTACATATCAATCGTATTACTTAAAAGTCCTTTCAACTGACAACCATCAAGTCTTTATTTATGCTGACAGAGAAAATGCTGTGCCTTTGGTCCATACATTATTTACAGAGATATGAACTATAAACTAGGTCAACAAATCTGCAACCTGACAATTAAACGTCATAGAACCCTGACCTCCAGCTCAGTATTAGTATGTCACATGAACCCAACAGCCAAAGCCGTATTGATGTTAAGAGACGGTAAGACATAGGGACGGAGTGCACTGCTTTCACCCAGAGTTCACCTGACTCTGTTTCGCTGGGTACTCTGAGTCCTGACAGGGATAATGAGGCCCACAGGTTCAATCGCCATGGACACATAACTCTTTTCCTCTGTTCTGCCTGTACGTACGGGAGGAGGATCTGCTCTTCTCACCTACGTGTCACCTGCTCTGCTCACATCACCTGAACCTACACCTGTCTGGATAGAAATCTGACCTGTGTCTGTGAAAGCCTCATCACTAATGCATGAGCTCTGAACTCCAGCTTTAGGCCCGTTTGGGGAGAGGTTAAGTCTGAGTCACTGAAATAAGTTCAAGGTGAGTAAGACTGAAGTCTTGTTGGATTTAATTTGATTTGTTTAAGTTATGGATATAGATTTATGGTAATGTTGTAACATATTCACACGTTCCAAAGTTGTTTCTCCCAGCAAATGCATTAGGTAACACCTAATAAAGTATTTAGTAGCCATTAATAAGCACTAGTTTTGTTTATAAGCATTTAGACAATTGTAAGTGGCTTATAACACCTTATAAATGTTAATAAGCCATTCACCAAAAACATGTGTGTGTAAGTAAACACATGTACATGTACAAATTGTTAATTAAGAGCCTTAGTAAAGCAAAAAAAAAAATGTCTTTAAATTAAATGGTAAATGCTAGTTCATGCCTTATGAAGCGCTTATAAACAAATAAGTGCTTATTAATGCCTTCTAAATAGTGTATTAATGAACCGTATTTCAAAACTTTACTCTGCATTGTTTTCTTTTCATATTTTTTAAAGATTTTTCTGACATGAAGATATTAGACAAGAGAAATATACAGTGTGAAATGGGGAGAGAGAGACATTCAGCAAACAATCGAGAACGGGATGTGAACCCACAAAACATTGTCCATAATGCCTTAAACCACTACACCACCAGTGAGCACAACATCTACTTTATTTTTAAGAATCTAGAATCCTAAAAGATTCTTTATTCCTACATTATTATTGGGGACAGTTGGTGGACTTTGTGTTTTGGTTGAATAAACAGAGGAGGATAAATGACCTTTTTGTCACTAATAGAAATGATCAGATTCCACATTTATGGATTTCCCTTCAGGATTCTGACTGTGAAAAGACCACTTCACCAAAACATGCTGCGTCCTGCTCTGTGAGACAGCAGAGCATCCTTCAAACGGAAAACAAGGAAAACAGATGTGCTGTTTCTCGGATAATTAAGACACTTACTTCCTTCACTGGTTTTATGACATACAAACTTCAAAATGATCACACACCATTTGCTGCGTTGTTGATCAAAATCCCTATTTGACTTAAAATATTTTTAACATTTTCACTTTAAATATAGTTTATTTAAAGGAGTACTTCAATATTTTTTAAAATGTGATACTTGAGTAATATATATGCTCTGTAACAAAACTGAGTCCTACTTCCACCACAGAATGACACTTCCCTTGTCTGACATCACACTGTACATCAGCAGCATGTTGTTTCCTCTGTGTTTCATCTGTGTGTCACGAGGCGTTCAGGTGCACCTCCTGTTCCATGTGTTTCCATTGTTCACCTGTCATCGCACACTTGTATCTACTGGTTTATCTGTAAACCAATCAGACTTGACTGTTACCGTGGTAATTATTCTGCATATGAGACGAGCAAGTTTAAAAAGAAGAAACTGGACACAGCCAGTCATTTTAAATTGAGGTTAAAGGCATTATATTTCAAATTGAGTTCATTACAGAGGGTCTATTACAACGTTTTAACATAATTATAGAGCATAAACTACAAACTGTCCATCCTGTTTGTGTCAGCTCCAAGCCTGGATAATAGTATGATGTAAATTTAATGAGAGTAACTAAACATTAGGGGGCAGATGCTTTACTGTGTGTGTGAATTCCATACATTGAAATAGGATGAACGACACATTTACCTGGGTTCACCTTTGCAGAGCCACTATCTAAACAGAGGGGGATTCCTGCAGAAAGAGGAGGGGCCAAAAATGACATCACTCTTGTTCAGAGCCGGGATTTGTTGTCAGGTTTGAGGCGCGATTGGTCGACTTTTTCAAGATTGATTAGTGTTCCAACCAAAATGATCCGACTCCACTCCGAGCCAAGTTTGAAGAAAGAGGATTCACCCCTGAGGGAGAGAGGATGTGGTTTCCCATCAGCCCCAGAAGAAAATCTCTGGTCTCTAGATCGATACAAGCTCTGCTCTCCGGCCCTGACCCAAGCTCTCCAGCAGTTCACGTCCAGAGTCTGCTGCAACTTATTGGGTCAAAATAAAGATCTATTGGCTCTAAATTAACTTAAACGTGCACTTTATAACTTGTCTGTAGATTCCCCCCATTGTTTCCCCTTTTGTCTATGCAAGCAAAAACAGGTAAAAAGTACATAATGGGCACTGAACAATAGCGTCAAGCTAGCTCAGTGTTAGCGTCACTGCTTCCTGTCCAATTCTTTCTCTATGGAGTTCTCTGAAATTAATAAATACTTCAAGATCAGGCACTTGGCAGAGATGTCACTGACGACATGTCAAAGACTTTACAAATGAGTTGAAGACTTCACCGGCGGATACTTCTGTTTGGAAAGGGAAGTGATTGTGGGTCAATGCTAATGCTAATGCTAGCTAATGAGGCCTTTTAAATAAAAAAACAGAACAAAACTGAAGAAATTTATAAATAAACACATTCAGGTAGTCTTTACTTTAAATTTTAATTGGTTGTTTTTTTTATATTTTAAGTTTTACGAAAAGTTAGCATTAGCTGTGAGAAACTGTTAGCTAGCCAACGCTCTGCTGTGCACAAAGCCCTTGCTGAAGCTTGTTTTTAATATTTTGTTAAATAGAATCAATGTTGAAGGGACTTACGGGATTAAATGTATTCACCGTCTTCCGCCCCGCCCACTTTGACTTCTTTTTGCCATGGATCAGCACAAAAGTCTCCCCACTATAATATGCTATAAAGTAAATTTAAATTTAAAATGTTCACGTGACCAACAAGTCAACACTGCACCGATTCCCTGGACGGCCTTAAAATTACTTTTTAGTCTGTGTAGAACTTATTTTCTCTCTAGGTCAGACGTAAATTAATAAAACTGGAAGGAGGATTACGTTGGATGGCAGCGTCCAGACGAACTTCCAGAATTAGGAGAATATTTCATTTGGAACACCACATAAACACAAGAATACACGGACGGGACTTCATTTCTGTCCACAATCAAGAGCAACATGTTTGTTTCTATGATTATATCCTTTTTTCTCCCTTATTTTTGACCTTCTGTCCTCTCATGGTTGTTTTTTGGCCCAGTCGTTCCTCTGTGCGGCAGCTTCAGTCGAGTCAGTGTTTGTGTATGAGTGCAGAGTAAATATTTAATCAGTCTTAAATAATAAAGGCTGGGTCAGAGCTGTACTTCCTCTTCTCTCTCGCTCTCTCTCTCTGCTGTCTCCTCCCATTTCCACGCTGCACTAAAACATACTCCATCTACACCCCAAAGACCACACTGACCCCACACTCTAAAGACCACTCGTACGCTGCACCCTTTTACCCTCTGAGGATGACTCTAATCCTCCCTCCAAAAGAGGCTCTGATCTCAAGGGACTTTCGAGTAAATAAAAAACACACCCTGAGGACCACTCAAATCCAACACTCTGAGAACCACCAACACCCGGAGGACTAATCCCTCAACCACTCCAACCCTGAAGACCACTCTAACCCTGAGGACCACTCTAACCCTGAGGACCACTCTAACCCTGAGGACCACTCCAACCCTGAAGACCACTCTAACCCTGAGGACCACTCTAACCCTGAGGACCACTCCAACCCTGAGGACCACTCCAACCCTGAAGACCACTCCAACCCTGAGGACCACTCCAACCCTGAAGACCACTCTAACCCTGAGGACCACTCTAACCCCGAGGACCACTCTAACCCTGAGGACCACTCCAACCCTGAAGACCACTCTAACCCTGAGGACCACTCTAACCCTGAGGACCACTCCAACCCTGAGGACCACTCCAACCCTGAAGACCACTCTAACCCTGAGGACCACTCTAACCCTGAGGACCACTCCAACCCTGAAGACCACTCTAACCCTGAGGACCAGTCTAACCCGGAGAACCACTCCAACCCTGAGGACCACTCCAACCCTGAGGACCACTCTAACCCTGAGGACCACTCCAACCCTGAAGACCACTCTAACCCTGAGGACCACTCCAACCCTGAAGACCACTCTAACCCTGAGGACCACTCTAAACCTGAAGACCACTCTAACCCTGAAGACCACCTCAACCCTGAAGACCACTCTAACCCTGAGGACCACTCCAACCCTGAAGACCACTCTAACCCTGAGGACCACTCTAACCCTGAGGACCACTCTAACCCTGAGGACCACTCTAACCCGGAGAACCACTCCAACCCTGAGGACCACTCTAACCCTGAGGACCACTCTAACCCTGAGGACCACTCTAACCCTGAAGACCACTCTAACCCTGAGGACCACTCCAACCCTGAGGACCACTCTAACCCGGAGAACCACTCCAACCCTGAGGACCACTCTAACCCTGAGGACCACTCTAACCCTGAGGACCACTCCAACCCTGAGGACCACTCTAACCCTGAGGACCACTCTAACCCAGAGGACCACTCTAACCCTGAGGACCACTCTAACCCTGAAGACCACTCTAACCCTGAAGACCACTCTAACCCTGAGGACCACTCTAACCCTGAAGACCACTCTAACCCTGAAGACCACCTCAACCCTGAAAACCACTCTAACCCTGAAGACCACTCTAACCCTGAGGACCACTCTAACCCTGAAGACCACTCTAACCCTGAAGACCACTCTAACCCTGAGGACCACTCTAACCCTGAAGACCACTCTAACCCTGAGGACCACTCTAACCCTGAAGACCACTCTAACCCTGAAGACCACTCTAACCCTGAGGACCACTCTAACCCTGAAGACCACTCTAACCCTGAGGACCACTCCAACCCTGAAGACCACTCTAACCCTGAGGACCACTCTAACCCTGAAGACCACTCTAACCCTGAAGACCACTCTAACCCTGAGGACCACTCTAACCCAGAGGACCACTCTAACCCTGAGGACCACTCTAACCCTGAAGACCACTCTAACCCTGAGGACCACTCTAACCCTGAAGACCACTCTAACCCTGAGGACCACTCTAACCCTGAAGACCACTCTAACCCTGAAGACCACTCTAACCCTGAGGACCACTCTAACCCTGAAGACCACTCTAACCCTGAGGACCACTCTAACCCTGAAGACCACTCTAACCCTGAGGACCACTCCAACCCTGAAGACCACTCTAACCCTGAAGACCACTCTAACCCTGAGGACCACTCCAACCCTGAAGACCACTCTAAC